>NW_010392422.1:9484-26902 GCF_000710305.1 Buceros rhinoceros silvestris | reverse complement strand
CTCTAGCAGGGGGTTGGACTGGCTGATCCCCAGAGGTCCCTGCTAGCCCCCACCAGTTTGGGTTTCTGTCATATTGGTTGACAACACTCACAGCTCTGGAACACTGTGTATAACACCATGGAGAAAAAGCAGCTCAGGAATGTGTTTTAACCCAGAATCTAAACTGTGCATTCATAAGGCTTAAAAATAACTTGAACAGTATTTCATGGCAGCCTTTTAGGGTTGGAATTGGGTTTGCTTTCGGACTTGTCTTATTAGTGGAAAAGGAGAAAATGCTATGGTCCAACCTGAATGCAGATAGTGAAAGTAAATTTATTAATGATACACTTTCTTGCATCTTCAGAGTGTTCCCCATATCCTAAAGAGGATGTTTTTTCCACCAAAATAAAATTGGCATTTCTCCATCCCTGATTGCACTCAGTGATAAAACACAGCACGAAAATGGTGTATTCTAAACCCATTGATTTGGTTAGTTGTTGGTCATTGTGGTTTACCTTCACAAAAGACTATGGTCATTTTGAAAGACCTTATTTAAACAAGTGCTCTCTTATAGGGATATCAGGTATTGAAAAAGAGCCGCCTCTTTTGGGAGAGTCCTGGTTTGTTAATATGGCTATTTTTTAACTGAAAGATTATACATGCAACTGAGGAATTAGGACCTTTTAGCCAGCTTCAGTTTTCCCACTGAGTCACTGCATTAGGAGAGAGCAATATTTAGGGGAACAGTTAGAAATACAGAACTGAAACAATTAAAAGACCAGTCTTGGAGAATGTGACTTGAGGAGAGAGGGGAGGAGGTAAAACACAATACTTAGATAAAGGAGATTTGAAGTTGGTATTTTTCCTTTGGGGAAAAATTAATTAATAAAGCAGGTTTTGTATGTAATAGTATTTATGTATGTTACAAGCTGCATCTAAAGCATCTTGAATTAAACTTTTCATTCTCTCTCTTTCTCTAGGGTATACCCATGGCTTAGGGGTCTGGGCTATACATCTTTAACTGTATTTTTAATGGGATTTTTCCTGTGGAATGTGGACAACATTTTCTGTGATAAATTGAGGTGAGTTGTTTCACTTTGTCCAGGTAGCTCTTCTAGCATAAAGCTTTGTTTTTTAATGTGGTGTATATTCGAGATTCAAGTCCATCTCATGGTATATATGTGTGCAAAACACTCATAAGGGTTTTATCCAGTTTGCTCCTGACTAGATTCAGCACTCAATGTTTTTTTTTTAATGTTTTTTAATCCATGAATGGATTTTTTTTAATAATTGGTATTTCTATTTAATGTCAATTTAAATGGAGAGAAAGTAACATCACTGACTTAGTTTTGAGGATCTGTGGCTTACTCAAGCCTGCTATTCACATGGATTTCATCTGAATGAGTTTGTTATCCTGCTTTATTGGGGGAGGTTTCTGCTTTTGTCATTTCCAGGAAAATCTGAAAAGCAGTAGCTCTGCATGTTAAAGAAATACCTATGCAATATATCTGTCAGCAATAAACAACAGCTGTTTGGGTGTGTCAGAAGGAACTGTAATTCTGCGAGCCAGCACACCATGCCCGGCTGTCATTGTTAGCCTGAAGCACTTGTAGAGGAGGCCAGGGAAGAGCTCCTCTGCTGCCAGATGGGGTAAAAAAAAAAAAGGCTCCCAGGCAAAGCTTGTAGGAACCCACCATCTCAGTCCAAAGCCACCCGTGTGCTGGGCTCATCCCCAGCAGCGTGGGCAGCAGGTTCAGGAAGGGGATGCTGTCCCTCTGCTCCACTCTGGGGGAGACCCCCCTGCAGTGCTGGGTCCAGCTCTGGGCTCCTCAGCACAGCAGAGGCAGGGAGCTGCTGGAGCGGGGCCACAGGAGGCCCCAGCAATGCTGGCAGGGTGGAAGCCCTCTGCTGGGAGGCCAGGGGAGAGAGTTGGGGGTGTTGAGGCTGGAGCAGAGAAGGCTGCGGGGAGACCTTAGTGCGGCCTGTGAGTGCTGCCAGGGGCCTCTGAGAAAGCTGGGGAGGGGCTTTGGATCAGGGTCTGTTGGGACAGGACAAGGGGTGATGGGTTCAAACTAAAAGAGGGAGATTGAGACCAGAGAGAAGGGAGAAATGTTTGATGCTGAGAGTGGTGAGACCTTGGCCCAGTTTGCTCAGAGAGGTGGGAGAAGCCTCATCCCTGGAACCATTTCAGGTCAGGTTGGCCCTAGGGGCTCTGAGCAAGCTGCTCGAGTTGCAAATATCCCTGCTTCCTGTAGGTAGGCTGGACTAGATGACCTCGGAAGGTCCCTTCCAACCTAAACCTGTCTGTGATTTTTATTTTATTTCATTGTGTGGCTAGATACCCAGTCCATGCAAGAACACCAGATCAACAGGTTGTGCTTTTAATGTGTGTTCGTCTGGAACTGGACAGCAGAATCATGACACCTTTCTTTGGCTTAGTTGTGATTCTTGTGTTTCATCACAAGCTGGAGAAGTTGGAAAGGTTGATGCCAGCATCCAGCACATCCATTCTTGACTATCTGACACACTGTTGTGCTGCTGAAATCCATAGTGTTCAGAATTGTCCTAGCAGGATGCCTTTGTCGGGGACAGATCATAGTGTGCTCTAAAGAAGTCTGTGTTTTCTGTCTGTCCCTTTTCATTCTGCAGTTCCTGCACTAGGTTAGGCCAACTGAAAGTTAACTCCAACAGAGTTTTCTGGAAATTTTATTAAAAAGTAGAGGTACCGAATACAATACATGATGCCTCGTCCCTAGAAATGTTTAACAGATTTGGGAAACAGAAGTTACTGCCCAGCACAAGTGGGTGGGTATACAGTGACTCTGCAGATATTGTTATTAGGGATGATTTTTGGAGCTACTGTGCATCACTGGTGAGATCTGAACCCTCAGTTCACTAAACCTTCCGAGCCACTGCAGGTCCATGGGGCTCTTGAACTTGTACCTAAACTCAAAGATGCCATCAGCCACTGAAGCACTTTTTTCCATTCTCATTTTGTAAAGGGAAAAAAAAGTTGATGCACTTCCTGTAGTAATTGTTTGGTTACAGTGCTGGAAAAAAATTAATACATTTGTTCACTGGCTTTAATGAGGTGTCTGCAGAACCTTGAGTTTCTTAGGTGGTTTTATAACTTGAGCTTTTGGAGTATATATTCCAATTCCTTGTATTTTTTTTTATTCTCTAAAGATGTAACTTATCATCTACCTCCCTGCTCTTTTTGGTTTTGATGTTTGCAGTTGTATTTTGATCCAGGTTTTGGTTTTCCGTATTTTATTAAATCTGGATCTTATCTGAAAAACAACAATCAAAAAAACCCCACAGTTAGAGCAACCAGCTTCTCTGGTTGGATCCATGTACTTTCAAATTTGAGCTTTGAGATGTCCTGCCATCCAAAGGCTCGGGGGTTGTGCTGGGATGACGGTCTGTGTGTTCTACTGTGTCATTCGTGGACTGACTGAATCAAAGCTCTACATTTGTATTTGTGACTGAGCAGCTCTGGAAACTAAGCAGTAGCTCAGGGATCAGCATTTAGCCCCACTGTGACATCAAGCAGTTAAATAAGTATTACAGAAGCTGCAGATCTTTCTCACTTAACACCCACAATCACAGTTCTCCTTGGTTTGTTTTGACTGAATGTGAAAGTCAAAAAGGCAGATGCAAACACTTTCTCCACCATCAACCAAAACAAGCCTCACTCATGAAGATGCCCTGAGATACAGCAACAGTGATGTGGGAGCTGACAACCAAGCATTGTGATTTGAGATGGCTTAGCTTGAAGAAAAACCTCATGGCGTGGAGTTTCTTTCTTACAGAGCGCTACGAGAGAAGATGCCTCCTGTTGTGGGAGCTGTGACACAGTTCCACGCGTGGTGGCATATCCTCACAGGTCTGGGCTCTTACCTTCATATCCTGCTAAGGTAGGAAATGGTTTCTAAACTGTTCAAAAAACAGTTTTAGAAGTTTTCCCACATTCAATTTTATTTCACAATGTTGTAAAGAGCAGGAAAATGGCTTCTTCCTAAACTGGTAGGAGTTTTTCTTTCCTCTTTGGGCTAAAACTCTCTAAAAGTAATTTATGTTCTTCAAAATGTAATCATTACCATTCTTCAGGAAAACGCAGTTGAGAAAGGGGCACCCAGTAGCAGTTAAACTGCAAAACTTTCTACTAGTTTCATAACGGGAGCTGTTAATACCTCTCTGGTCTTGAGCATCCATCCTGAAGTACTTAAACATGCTTTGATTTTAGAAGCATAATGCATCTTTTTGATGGGCACTGTCATTCCTGAACACTAGCAGGCATCATGCTGTGGAGCAGGAGGGTGATGGCTGAAGTGGTTGGAGCAGAGATGTTTCCACAAGTGCAAGAGACTGGTTTTAGGAAGAGGATTAAAGGAGAGCCCAAGTTAGCAAGTCTGCAGCCAACTGTTTTTCGTCTGTGGTTTTGCTCTTTACCACCATCTAGTGGAACCAGGAACAAAAAAGGAATTTCAGCTGGAATGTGAAGAATTTCTGTAGCTTGTTGGTTGTGTAATGAAATAATGTTTTACCATTTACCCAGCAGAGAATGTCTGTTTTACATTCGATGCAATTGAGAGAACTTGATTACTTGTTGTTTTTTCTGCATCTAACATAGTATTTTCAGTTTTTGTCTGATACTAAAATAGTAAGCGGAAAATGCAAGGGAAAATCAGTACGTTTCCAGTAGCTATGCATGTGTGTATATATATATATATATAAAAAAAGCTATCAGAATGTATATATGTACCTGTATATATGGATGTGTATCTATATATACCTGTATATGTATGTACAAAATATGTCATGGTACAAAGAAAACAGCTGACATTTTGGCTGACAGATAATCTGCTGCCCTAAAGAGCTCGAGATAGTATTTAGAAGGAAATTCCTTACAGAAAGTGAGCTGATGCACAGTTTGGACAGCACAGGCAAGATTTTCCAACATGCTGAACAGAGAAAATAATTCGGGTTTGCATTCTGTAGCCCCTGGGAACCTGCAGAAGCCCGATTTGTCTGCCTTATCTCAATGAACTACATGCAGTAGTCTCCGTAGTATTTTCTCGGCCCCACAGTGGCATCATGTATGTCCACTTAAGGTGAGATCATATGCAGGAAGATATTTGCTGAGGGGAGAAGGTGTGTAAGAACAAAAACGAGACACAGACTCAAGCCATGCTGCTTCCCTATCCCCCTTAATATCTGCTGTATCTTTTGGTACGCTGATTTAATTTCATCCTTCTATCCATTCAGGCTTTAGACCCTGTTTAGTCTTTTCCATCGTGGCGCGTTTACTTTGCTGGGTTTCTCTCCTCCTCGCAGAGGTGGTAGGGTAGATTAGTTTGCTAACACAAAGGGATGTTCTGTAGACTAATGACTCCTTTTTTGCATAAATCTCATCAGAAAGGGTAGCTCTGCAATCACAGAAGCAATTATTTTCTAGCTGGAAAATAAACCTGGGATTAGTACATCATTATTATCTAACATGCTGTCTTATACATGAAATTTTAAGTGCACTTTTCTCCTTTTCTTCAGTTTATACACAAGGACACTTTTCCTGAAACACAGGCCAAAGGTGAAGGTAAGCAGGAGGTATTTTGTGTCCATTAATTCACGGCAGCATTTTGTGTCCATTCAAGCATGGTGGCATTTGGGTATCTTGTGCATTGAACTTTTCTGGGGACTCACAGATTATGCCCCTTTGATTTCTACTTACAACCCAAAAAATGCAGTTGAAGTGATGATGAACATGTTTGGTTTCTGTTCCAAGAGATGTAACATTCCAGGAAATCTTTCCCTTTTTCCTATTTTTCTTTTTAACAGTTTGTTTTTGGAATATGGCCTGTTCTTCTTGTGGAGCCACCGAAGAAGCTTTGACCAAGACCTGGGCAGTCACGTGCCATCGCCTTGCCTGGCTGAATAAAGCAAATCGACAGTTACTGTGGCTGAAGTGTCAAAATTAGGGATTAATTCAAGTACCGTTGCTATAAAAGGACTTGTTGGTGTTACTAGGCCAGCTGGCCGGGACAGAGCAAAGATCTGGCGCCCTAGGGGAATAATGTTTAGTACAGCTTTATCCTAAGTTGTTAAAACAAAGATTAAGACACAATATTTTTATGTATATAATGTATAGCTGATGATACTGAGCTAATATTTCGTGCTGGTCACAGAAAACTAACCATTTTTGAAGTGGATTGCATACGTTTTTCATTCAGTTGTTCTTCTCTCTGTGGTTTAAACTAATATTAGTAACTGAATGACAAAACCAGGCCCTTGATGGCCAAGCTGAGCATTTGCGTGGCCGATAGTGAACTGAATGCTTAACCTGAACTACTTTAATCTTGCACTTTTATACAATTATTGAAGTAGGTAATGATTATTTAGGGTTTTATTCTGTCTTGCTTTTTCACAACCTCCTTTGCAATTTATATTTGAAGCAAAACAGTTGGGATACCTGTGCCGTGTGGTTCACTTTGTACCAAGCTTCCGTTTTGTCTTTAGTCCAACTGAGGTACATGGTGGAGGCTGTTCCAGGGCATGACCAGCAGAAGACACTTAAGATGGTGAAACATTATAGGGGGTTTTGTTTGTGCGTGGAAACTGAATTCCTGATCTGTTTGACCAGTGGTCCATCAGGAAACTGCCGGGTGATTGTATATAACACAAAAAAACCCCTTTTTAAATTTTTTTATAATTATTATTTCCATGCCTCCCTTTTCTATCCCTACTTTTTACTCCCTATGTCCCATGTACACAGGCAAACACCTTAGATGTATGCTAGGTCCACTTTGAACTGATCTTTCCCTCATTTTACAAGTATTAAATATCAGTCTGACTTTCAGAAGCATCTTCTTACTCAGAAACGTTGAAGAAAGAGTAAAGAACAAGACTGAGGTTGAGGATACCCCAAAATATAATTGGCAGCGCTTTGATTGCTCGCTCTTCTTCTGTCCATCACACAGCTACTCTGCGGAAAGCTGACCACCAAACTTCGGGGATTCATGGTGGGGACAAACCCTCCAGTTTCTGCAATTTTTATCTGTCCAGCAGTTACTAAGTAAAACTAACACAGTTTTTCAAAATATACCTCATCTTGGAGGCTGTGGTTTTGACTCTTCAGATCTTGGCTCCTGGCTGCCATGCTATGCAATTTTTGTCTGCTTTAATGCTCTTGATGAGGGATTTTTCCTTCTTGCCGTAAAGGGAAAAAGGGGAACACTCAGACTGATTGGAAATCCTATTCTGTAGAGATTTAAAACGTACCCCCAGCAGCAAGGTGTGGTGGTGTAGCTCCCAAGCTGTCTCCTGGATCACCAAGTCCTGGCTATTGTACATCCAGCGCTGACTCAAATGGTTTCCACTCTTTACTATCTTTAGCGCTGACTCAAATGGTTTCCTCTCTTTAATATCTTTTTCCTATTTGCGGCTTAGCTGCATCCTCCATGTCTATCAGTAACACTCCTACTGATGTGAATTTCCAAATAAAATCGTGGCTTTTGTTATGCGACTGACAAGGTCAGCATCTGCGTTGGGAAATCTTCAGACTGCAGGAGATTGGAATAACTAGCACAGAGGTAGGAAAACACTGTCTTGGATCAAGTGTCTTCAGCTATCCAGAAGGCCTATTTTTTTTGTAAACAGATTTGAGAGCTGGTTTAAAAAAATGTAGCTTAAATATAAGTGCCTGCCTCTTCACCTCCAGGCTATCTGGAGCTCGATTCCGCACACTGTATCTGATTGTCTTATTTCCTATGTTTACGTGTTTTCATAAGTTAGGGAGAGAATCTCATAATAAGAGCCATGCAGCAAAGAGACTTATCAACAGTCACTTGTGACTTCCGCCCAGCATGGTATTATCTTAAAAAAAATGAACAAAACCTTTATTTTTGTGGTCTTAGTTTTGTTACCGAAGGATCTGAGGGCTCTGTTTGGTTTCCCTGTAATTGCAGCAACCAGAGTGTGCTGAAAAGCCACTTTCTTATCGATAAGGTGTCTCCACAATGACATATTTTAAAGAAATTTGTTGATTCTCCTACACATGTACAGCTAGGAAGTGTGTGGGGTTTGTTTTGTTTTTTTTTTTTTTTTTTTTTTTTTTTTTTTTTTTTTTTTCCAGATCTCATTGAATTAAATAGTCAGGATTTAAAAGGAAGTTGGAAAAGCTCTTGTTTTAATTTTATGCTGCCGTTACCTTTTCATTCAAACATCACGGAGTTCAGCCTGCCTTCTGTAGTGCCTGGAAAGACAAACATCCTCACTCCTGTAATGTCTTAAATGTCTGTAAAATTGCTTTTTATTTATATCACTTGTGTGACATGCTGATGTTTTTTTTTTTTTCTACAAACCTTAGAGCAGCGTATCCCAAATTTTTCTTGCACTACATCTTACCAAGTGGGTCAACTTCGATCCTATTTTTCACATAGGATTCAGACAGCAGCTGCTTTAAAGGGAGTTATGGAAGTAGCAGGCGTCATTTTGTATGAATCTTACAGGATGTGTGGACAGACTTAATAGCAATGAACTCTTCTATTCTTTAACATCTGTGAAGAACCAAGAAATCTGCCACCTTATGACCATCAGCTTGGCAGAGATCAGCAGCAAGTCATTCTGCAGACCATGAGCTGAAACAAGCTGAAATAAGATAAAAAGGTCAGAATTACTCTCCCAGTACAGCTCAACACCATTCCTTATGCCGGCAATCTCGATTTTCTGGACACAGCTCAGGACGCACATTACCCAGAACTGAAGATACGACAGAAAGCTGCTGTCGGGAGGACTCTCAGCTGTGGTTTGAAGGCGGAGCTGTTGGTTAGCAGTATTAGTCATCTCCGGACTTCATTGCAATGCTTTTTTCCTTCCAGCACAGGGAAGATGTGCTACCGATGGGTGTTTCACAGACTACCCTGTCATGGGAATTGGAATATGCAGTCTGTCACTGGCCGATCTACCTCTGTCATGTATTGTACAATACCTGCGCCCTTAATTACACCTGCCTGAAAGTGCAGATGTTAGAGCAGCCAACCTGGACCCCACAGGTTGGCAGCAGCTTTGGATCGATCCGCGGCTGACTCTGGTCACTCTCCGTAAGGATCCTGGCTTGTTCAGTGTCTGTCACTCCTCGGCTGTGCTCAGTCTGCTCTTCGTCTGCATGCAGAAGTCCAGCTGCTGAAGAAAGAGATACGAGTAGGAGGACTTTCATTCCAACAAGGCAAAGCGAAACCTTTTGGGCAGTAAAGTTACATTTAAAGCTGAGATGCAAACAGTATAACTTGTTTTACATGATATTTGGAAGAGCTATGATGGAAAATACTGTTTTGTAATTAGATTTAATTCTCTTTAATCTAATGTCGTGCCTGTTTGGCTGAAGGGAAATTGTACAATTTGAAATGCAGTTGGTTGTTTTGGCTGTAGCACATTTGCTTCGAACACCTGAGTGAGTTTTTCTGCCAACTCCTCCAGGTGAAACTTTTCACAACAGAAAATTCCCCCAGTACCTTTCTTACAGTTGCTACTGCCTTGTTTAGTCTGCATTCACGAATTTCAATAATACTGTTTTTAAACCTGTCTCTCTCTGTGGGTGTTTCTGGCATTTGATAGCAGGTGGGCGAAAAAATCCAATACAAGCTGAGCTCTAACGAAGCAGCTCTGCTGTTTTTCTTCAGTAGACCTCAGAATCCAGGATCACACCTTAATTTTGCCAATCAACATATTCAGGTAAAATGGTTTACTTTGTAGAAACCCCACCTGCACCTTGTAAGTAGGCAGTGGGAGGTTTGAACTCAAAGCACTGTTTAACTGTGAGACTTCAGCATGAAGAGGGATAAATGATGGAGTCTTTATCACCCATGAGATGCAAAAGCCAGAAGGAGATTAAGAAATCTGACATGGAAAGAGAATAACAAAAGATTAAGCACAGAATCCCATAGTATTACGTCAGCCACCCTCCTGATAACTGCACTTTAGACACTTACATAACAGGCTTGAATGTTTTGCTATTTATACATTTACCTTTCCGCACTGACTCTGCACTCTTTACCGGAAAAGTGATGTCCATTCTGTTACATTTGGTTCATTGTAGGTTATTCAGCTGGTTTTTTTATGAGGCTGGAACATGACACGGATTGTTTCATACAGGAATGAATGTTTCTTACCCATCTGGAACGTCCTCTGCCAGCTTTGCTTGAGAGTCCATAACTAACTATTAAGATTGGTTTGGGGTTTCTTTGTTCAGTTTCTCGCTCACGACTGCCTGCGGTTGCCAAGTGCCTGATCTCTTTGTCGCGAGTCTGTCCTGGGACCTGAGGCTGTGTTTTCTCCTGGAGACCATAAGACAAGACCTTATGGTGGAGAGTCAAGTTGCTTTTTTTTAAAGACTCCCCTGCTGCAGGAGTCACAGCACTTTTTTTAGTTGAGGAATGTAGTTATCTAGCACGTGGCTGCCTCGGCATGGCTCAGATTTGAGCCTCGCTACCCCACATCCCTGCTGCTGTTGCCTCTTTTCAGATTTTGAAGGCTGGTTGAAGGATTTAGCCCTGCAGCCAGTGTTCATGTCAGTGTGTGTAGCTCAGTGACAGGCAGTGTGAGGGCGCAGCAGTCAGGCAAGCACTTTATGCAGAGTCCCACTACTGGAGCTCCCAACAAGACCCAGGGATATGGGGATTCATACATACAATTTTGGGGGCAGGATTGATGCTTGAACCTCTTCCTTTATTTCACAACTCTCCCTTTTTACCCATTGAAAGTGTTTAGGTTTGTTTGAGCACGTAGTTAAAGGTTTCATAAGTACCAAGCTCAGAATCCATCTAATGCAAGACCCTAAACCAGTGCCTGCAAAAAATTTTTTGCACATTATTTCAGACCGGTTGAATCTGATGTTTAGAGCAGATTGCTGAGATTTTAAATAAGCAAAGTGAAAGGGTCTTGAGATGATTTGTCCACAGAAATAAGCACAATCTCAGATTCAGCCTTCATTCCCCAAAGCTCTGGAACATACATCTATATTTCTCCAAAGCCAAGGTTAAACAAAATGAGCTTTCAATAAAATGGGCTTTCACACATGCTCATAGCAAGTCACATACCAATATGTTTTCTAAATTAAGGCCTTGGTCAGTCACTGCAGAAGGATTTTGGTTGTGTAAATGACTGTTCCCTGAGTTTTGGAAGAGAGATTTTCAAGTAGCAGCAGAGGTAGTTACTCCTTAGACTGAACAGGAACTGATTTATCTCTTGATCTTCCAAACTGATGTTGACTGTTTGATGTTGAACTTGGCTTAATGCACTGATGATATTTATTGTCTTAGCAAATCACATCTGTCCACCTGTAATGGACGTGAAATACCCTGTGCGTTATGCAACCAAACTTTACCATTGACACTGTTACTTGTAACTTGCGCGGTTGGGTTTTTTCTTCTGAAACCCAGTATATTGTTGCAGAGAGATGACGACACTGTGACAGGTGAATAGCAGCTGACTTGTGAAGCGGCTGCACTGAGCAACGTTTATGGACAGTTTTGATATCCTGAACTGATTCTTATTACCAAACCAGCTGGTAACTAATGTTAGGCTTATATGTATCAGCGTATCTTGTTTTGCAAAGCACAGTAGCTTTGAAATATTTAATGTATTTCATTTGTTATTCATGCTGCAGTCAAGCACTAATTTGTGTCTTTATAGTTCAAATTATTAAAGAATTTTGTTTTAAATACAACTTTTTCCAGATGGTTCTTGGCTGGCCGGCTCGACTCGATGCTGAGGGGATCGAATGTACCCTCAATAAGTTCACAAATGACGCCAAGTTAGGTGGATATGTCGATCTGCTTGAAGGTTGGGAGGCTTTACGGAGGGGGCTGGATGGGCTGGATCAACGGGCTGAGGCCAACGGTATGAAGTTCAACAAGACCAAGTGCTGGGTCCTGCACTTGGGTTACAACATACCCCAGCAGTGCTTCAGGCTGGGGGAAGAGCAGCTGGAAACTGCCTGGGGAAAAGGACCTGGGGGTGTTGGTCATCAGTGGCTGAAGAGGAGCCAGCAGTGTGCCTAGATGGTCAAGAAGGCCAATGGCATCCTGGCTTGTCCCAGCACTGGTGTGGCCAGCAGGAGCAGGGCAGGGATTGTTCCGCTGAACTGGGAGGAGCAGCTGAGGGACCTGGGGGGGTTGATCCTGGAGAAAAGGAGGCACGGGGGGTGGGGTGGGGATTTCATCACTCTCTACAACTCCCTGAAGGGAGGTTGGAACGAGGTGGGGTCAGTCTCTTCTCCCATATAGCAAGTGATGAGAGGAAAAGGCCTTAAGTTCTGCCAGGGGAGGTTGAGGTTGGATAGTAGAATTTCTTCACAGAGAAAGAAGCTCTGGCCCAGGCTGCCCAGGGAGGTGGTGGAGTCCCCACCCCTGGAGGGGTTTAACAGATGTGTTGATGTTGTGCTGAGGGACAGGACTTAGTGGTGACCTGGTGAAGCAGGGTGGACAGTTGGTCTTGATGAGCTTTAAGGTCTCTTCCAAGCAAAATGGTTCTGTGATTCTGTTCAGTAGATGGTGGGTGGTTGTCTTGGCTGGTAGGTGCACGAGCAGAACAGCAGGATCTGTGTGACCTGCACTGGTGGGGAAGCTGCCTGCCTGCAGCCATCCAGCAAACACAGAAAGGTTTTTAAACGAAGGGAGGTATCATTGTGGTCATTTTGAACTCCAAGGCAGGGCTCTGGGCTTGTGTCTACTGCCTTGTGCTGGGCCCGTTCAAGCACTGGACCACACTCGGAGGTGTAGTGCTGACTTGCCTTCGAAGGCACGCACCAGTTGGAAGGGAATTCAGGTGGCTGACACGGGTCAGAGAGGTCAGGTGAAGGTGCCATCAGCCTGGAGCACACAGTTTGCACATCCTTTGCCTCATCATTTCTTCTTTCAGTGGGAGATGAGTATAATCGCTGCAGGGCAGAAATCAGGTGGAAATCATGGACCAGCAGGCGCTTACCCAACAAGTCCCACCATACCGCAGCAGCCAGGGTCTAGTAGTGACCATCAGGTATTTCCCCTTCTGGCAGCTCTCCCGGGTGCTACTCACAGACCCCATTTTCTCCTGCTTGTGTCTGTTGTAGCCGTGTCTCTGCAGGGACAACCTTGAACTAAATACTTGGGGACCAAACCACAGGGCAGGAATCCTCACAGGCAGTGGTGTAAATGTCTGGGGGGACTAGTGCCACCTCCTCTTGGTGGTGCTGCACGCAGAGGCACATCCCAGCTCAGACAAGCGTTGCCCGAGCACCGGGCTGGGCGAAATCCAGCTTTGCATCTTGAGCTCACAGCTGGCCTAGAAATGAACGATCCTTTGAGATTTCCCTGGGGATAAAAATATTGTGGTTCCATCAAAGATCTCCTCCTGTCCAGAAAATTCAATTTTGAGCTTGATAATTCCCTTTCAAGGCTAACAATTTACTTGCAGCTTTATTAATTTCCCATTCCCTCTACCCCACATATACCCCTTATTTTTTCTTTATTCAGCCTGTTCAAAGGCTAAAACTGATGCTATGTATCTGCCACACTTTAATCCAGTAGCTTGAACCAAAGACCTGGCCGTGCTTGCTGCTGCACCCATGGTGGAGACTGATCCAGGCTGGACCTTTGGTGCTCCATGCATGGAAATGGTGGAAATGATGGAGTCACTAATGAAGCTACAATGGATCTGTGTCCTCCGTGGGTCAGTGGGTGACTTCTTTTTTGCTGCAGATGTACCTCAGGCAGCCCAAGTTATCTTGGCTTGGCTCTTACCCAGAGGGACCAAGCACTCAACGTGTGTCTGTTGAATATCTCCTGCCCTTATGGGAAACAAGACTCAAACTGGCTGGAGGTGAGATCAATGATTTGGCACTACCCAGGAGAGCTCTGTGTCCTCAGAGAACATCTTCAGGGCCTTCTGCCCTGTCTCTGCCTCCCCAAACATCCCCTTGTCCAACTAAGATGAAGCAAACTTGGCTTACCTGAAGGGGAAGGTCCAACTCCAGATTGGCATTCCTCTGATGAGTCCCCATGGGGACAGGACAGACAGACTACTCCACCACGGTTGTGCTGGCATGGGCAGGAGGATCAGGAGAGGCAGGACAAGGACAGATGTCTGGATTCGGCCTCAATCATCTGAGACAGGATAATGTGGAGACCTGGAGGTCGAGGAGTTTCCCTGCTCTGCACCCTGAGCAGGAGCAGAGCTGTCCTCATCCACCTTGTGCACATGGGGACCCTGTGTTAGCCAACACAGAACTAATGGTGCGTGGAGCAACGTGTGTGATGGATAAAAAATCCCAAGGTGCAAGCAGAAACTGCACGGACTTACTTTAGACCTATTTTGGAATCGATATAGTTAATTTGGTGTCCTGGCTCCTAAATTCAAGGTGAGTATCTCACCTTGCTCACACACAACAGCCAAGGGTCTCAGTGCATGATATGTTCCAGCTGCTACAGCAATCCAAATAACCACTGAAAAACGTCCAGCCTCATTAATCTCCTTCACTGAGACTGACTTTGTAATTCGCATGCAAGAGGCATGCACCAATTTAATGAAATTAGTGGTAATTAATGGCACTGACACGCACGTAGAGCCAGCACGGGGACCAGGCAGATCTCAGTGCACGCAGCTCCTGTGGCCCTCGCATCCCCAGCACAGCACCTAGCGACCCCTCAAGGCATCGAGGGCCCTGACTCAGTTGTTTCTCACTGCCGTGATCAGGTAGGTGAATGCTAATGAACAGCAGGTCGCCTGGTCCCACAGAAATGGAATTAATTGAGTTACTCTGCTGATGGAAACAGATGTCAAGCCCCTAATATTTACGGGCTGGCCAAGCATCAGCGCTGCAGTGATTTATGTGGGTGCCTAGCACTGCCTCGGCATGTTGACTCACTGCTGAGCAGTGGAACGGGGAGCATTTGTTAAAACGCTGCAGTGTTGTAGAAGCCTGGGGACAAGTCCAACTCCTCCTCAGGTAAGAGAAGTGATGAGGTCGGCCAAATCCACGCTACATCCAGGTAAACCTGTCCAGGCAGTGGTGAGTCATTATGTAACAGGATTTAGCTCCTTTAGAGTGCTCCAAAGGGTTTTCAGGGTTTTTTTTTCTTCTAGTTGTTCGGGTTTTTTCTTTAATCTTGTTTTTAACATGCCACCTTGGCTGGAATGAAAACAAGATTAAGTGCTAGTTACAAGATGAAAACTGGCAACGGACCTGCAAGCAACAGCGGCAGAGCTCTTACAGGAGAGATATTTTTATACAGGTTATCTGAAACACAAACAAACTCCAGCCGTGTTTCCTTGCTGCTGCCATTAACTGAAGCAGGAGGGGCTGTTGAACATCGGGGATTTGTTTCTGCTGAAGATCTCCCTGCCACACCCCCCTGAATTTGACAGTTCTCTATCAAATTGGTTTGCAGCTGATGTGATCATGTACCCTCCTCTGGAAAAGCTGGGGCTCTTCAGTAACACCCAGGACATCTAATCCTTGGCAAGTTTGTCCACACTCTCACATCATGTTGAGGAAAAAGACCTTATTCCCATCCCGTTTTTTCCCATCCCTTTTCTTCCCATCCATTTTCTTTCCCAACAGAACTCTTCCTCTCCAGAAAGCATCACAGGGCTCCTCAGCAGCCCCATGTTAGGTTTGTGCAACCATCACAGCAACAACTCCAGCCCAAACCCGTGATTAATTCCTGGCGTGGGTCAGGCTTTAGGGGAAACGGGTGTTTAAACACCACTCAGGACAGAACCTCAAACTGACATAAAACCCTGGTGATTCTTGCTTTGATTAGATTGAATAGAGTGCTGGAAGCAATCGCCTCCAGCAAGGGTGGTGAGGAGTATCTGGAGCAGAAACATCCTCAGGTGGGAAGGCTGGAGATGAAGGAGAACATCGCTTTGCAGCCTCTGATTTCAACTGAAACCCTGGTGTTCTCCTGCCTGAATGCACGCCCAGCTTGGCTCTTCCTGCTTAGAGAGCTGTATTTTAGTTATATATATTTATGTATTTATACAGTCCAGTAATATCAGAGATGTCTCCTGCAGCTTGAATTCAGAAGTCAGCAAATTAGGGAGAGCAGAAGGAGTCTCCAGTGTTACTCATTAAGGTGTGACAGTAGTTGTAAGTGTCATACACCGGTCCCAGAATGAAACATCTATGAGCTGTGAAGGCATGGTCCATGTCCCTGTGAAGAGCAGCTGAAGGACCTGGAGGCATTTAGCCTGGAGAAAAGGAGGCTCAGGGGGCACCTCACTCTCGTCAGCTCCCTGACAGGAGGCTGGAGAGAGATGGGGGTCAGTCCCTTCTTCCGTGGAACAGGCGGCAGGACAAGAGGAAACGGCCTCAAGTTGTTGCAGGGGAGGTTTAGGTTGACCCTGAGGAACAGTTTCTTCCCCACTGGGGTTGTCCAGGTGTGTCCCAGACTGCCCAGGGCAATGGTGGAGTGCCCATCCCTGGAGGGGCTTAACAGACTGTGTGGAGGTGGTGCTGAGGGGCAGGGGTTAGTGGTGACCTGGCAGTGCAGGGTGAACAGCTGGGACTCAATGAGCTCGATGACCTTTGTCCCTGGCCAAGCTGTTTCACTGATAACTCACACCTCTCCCCAGATAAAAACTGGCAAGCAGCAGTGCCGACCCAAAAGCGCAGAGGTGCTTGTCCCTGGGGGTCACCATGTTTCCCCTTGCTATTGGGGGATGGGATGAGTTGAAACAGATGAGAGTTGAAATAGAAGATTTTCAATTCTGATACCCTCTTTTCTTCTCTCTCCTTTCGGCATTGATGCCCTCTTTTGGCAGAGACAGCAATGAAAGGACATTTCATTGGCTGTGTGTATCATTAGACGTGTTAAAACGCCACGTGCAAAAAGGGAACAATCCAGGTGTTTGGAGTGAATTTATAACCTCGGGCAGAATGATTTCCCAGCCTCACACATGGCAACTGGTCTTTCTGTGCCATATGACCTCTGCTGGGGCTGGTTTTGAACACAGGGATGCCCATGTGAGACAGTGCAGTCCTCCTGGGAACCCTTCGAGCAAGTCCAAAGGTTCCCGAAGGATGCAGCACCCAGGTCAGGCATCCCAAGCCCATCCCACTGTTCCCATACAGCAGCAAGTATCTAGTTCCACAGCCAAGACCAGCTGGTGTCCACTGAAAGCGCCATGCGGCTGGATTTAGGCTGCAAACACTTGCCCGGATGAAACAAGAGGCTCTGCTGAGAATTTAAGGCAAAGCCATTCATTTTGTTTTCACTTTTCCTTACTAAATGCTTCACGCACTTGTTTGCTAATTAATACAGCACTTTCTTCACAACCGGCAAATCAGTGAGATTACTTGAGTTATTAAAGAGTAAGGAAGACCTCGGTTGTAAGGAGGATCATGTAATTATCTAGCTGGCTGCTTGTCCCCTACCACCAGCCTGGGATACTAATTATTTT
>NW_010392422.1:6949-9398 GCF_000710305.1 Buceros rhinoceros silvestris | reverse complement strand
CTGCTGATTCAGAGGGAAGATGGCCAAGCTGTGAATCAGTCCTGCAGCTTCTTGCAACACCTGGCTTCTCCCTAGGTCTTCTCTCCAAATCCCAGCCAGATCTGATGCCTTCTCCAGGTTCCTGGTACCTTCTCCACTCCTTTTCCCATGGACGGCGCAATGCCAACTCCTTTAAATGAAACACCGAGAATCTGAAGTGCTAAAAAAGCCCAAGTTCTCAACCTGTGTGCACTGCTCAGCAGCCTAGACATGTGTCCGTGTGTGAGGAAAGACAGGACACAGATTTAACAAGGCAACAGCTTCTTGGCAGCACCACAGGACTGCGCAGAAGCTGTAGTGTTATTCATCTACTTGACTAACGCAGTTGTGTTGTGCAGAAGAGTGAGGAAAGCTCTCTGGAGCAGTAAGGAAATAAGGTTTTAAGGGAAAAACATTGTGAACTCAGCAGGGTTTGCTGAAGCTTAGGTGGGCCTTGGGCCTTGGGGTAGGTGGAGAAGTGTTCCCAGATGTAGGAAGCCTCAACACCATGTATGCAATGCCTGAGTCTGAGTGTCACCTTCTCAAAATTTCTGATTGAGACATCCCTGTTCTCAAAAGCTTTGAAAAAGAGGGGAATCGAGGCACATGAGATGCCACTGATATCGTAATCTGTATTACTGGTGTGTGAGGGAAGTATCTGCACAATGCAGGGGGTAACCAGCAGCCTTGTCAGCAGTGCAGGGTAACTGCTGCTTTTCCCAGTAGATGATAAAAAGGAGCTCCCAGAGCTTTTAAAATGATATTTGAGTCTCTTTCACAAACTGGCAACAATGAAAAACTACTGGTGTCAAAGATCTCTTTGAAAAAAAGCGCATTTGGGAACATCTACATATTCCTTTTGCCGAGTGCAGAGTTATCCCCTAAAATACAAAACCTGCAGTGGTGGAAGGGTTGGAAGCCATTTGCTTGATGCTGCAAGAAACAAGGGTGATTTCTGAGCATGCACTGATGGGCTGCATGCAAGTCAAGGCTCTTGTTGGCTCCCAGACACATGAAGGTTGAGGGGTGAGCCGAGGATGATGGGCAGTGCCCAGCTGCTGGGGTTTACACCAAGAACTACATTGCCGTTGTTTTCTCCCACAGCCTTGTCTCCACCTTTCCAGCCAGTCTGTACTGCAGCAAATAAATCTTGATTGCGCTAACAGTTTTATGCTTGCTTAGTGTTTGAAGCTAAGCTCGGATGAAGCCGAGATGTAGAGGTGACCTCTCTAATTAATACTCAGGCATCTTCCCCAGCTCTGTAATCAGAGACAGCCCAGGAACAGAGGTTGGAGTTGGCTTCCTCACCAAGTGCAGGAGTCAGCACAAGTGCTCAAGTAGCTGCGTGTTGATGTTGAGGTCAAGGTTAGGCTGATAGCAATACACACAGGGAAGTACCCTAAGAGCCTCCAGGACATGCCCTAGAGATGTTCCTCAAAGAAGGAGAATGGGTTGTAGAGTGAAAATATCTGCCTTGTGAATGATGGGGAAATTCCCAAATAATAAGTTCTCATGGAGTGAGAGTGATGGAAACACAGGTGCATGATTCCTGGTGCAGGTGGGTGAAGGGACTGTTGGGACACATGGCCACCACGGCCAATTATCCTCAGCCCCTCTGAAACATCTGTTTCCTTGAAATGCAATGGATGAGTGGCCAACCTACAGGTCCTGGTGGGTGTTGAGGTAGTTCAGTCAGAAATATATTGTACAAAATAAGTAAATCCCTGGGGAAATTTGTCCTTACTGTCATAATCTTACTGTCTTGTCTTGTAGGGAATAAGGTATCTGAGTCATTTTTGTCATCTTCTTCTGGGATCTTCACTGTATATATGTGTTAGCAAGGACTTGGTCAAGCTTGTTCCCATGAGGTCCAACATTTGCCTGCTTCTCCTCCCCAGAGCCAGCCAGTCCAAAAGCCAAGGAAGGCCATCTAAAAGTGACATCTGGGCATCGCCATCTGGAAGGACAAAGTCTCTTCTGACCCAGGAACTTCAAAACGCAGCAGAGTTTTCTATGATTTGCTTAGGAAAAGCAACCCCTGCCATTCTGTGACTCCTTCAGAAACAAGCCACCAGTTTGCACAGCGAGCGTGACTGGAAGGAGCAGGAAGCTGTTATCAAGCGAAACTCAGTCTCAATTATGCCAGTGTAAATCCAAAGTCATTCCACTAATCACAGCACTGATCTAGGCTTCTGAAGCCAAGATCAGGATTCGTCCTAATATCACAACAAGCTGCTTATCTGCAAGAAGAGTTGTGTGGAAGAGCCTTGATGTGCAGCTCTGCCTTGCCTGGCTCTTTATATGCTCTCAGGAGCTGCTGGAAATAGGAGCTTCGGATGGTAATGGTGGCAGAACTGGGGGAAAATATAAAACCAAACAAAAAAAAACCCTTAGGTGTTTTTTTTAATGTCTCTGGGGTTGAAGAAGAGAA
>NW_010392422.1:0-6625 GCF_000710305.1 Buceros rhinoceros silvestris | reverse complement strand
CAGCAGGAAAACTGCCTAAAAATCTCTTGGCAGGACCGTTTGGAGTCAGCATTTGTTAGGGCGGCTTCTGACCCGTCATAAATAAAGAGCAGCTGAGAGGACAGCAGTACTATTAGCTCTTTTCCCTCCTCTCTGCTCCAGGGAATGTGGGATTTCTGGCAACCTGCTTGTTTTCCAAACTGCTGAAAACCCCATGGAAAAATCAAGGTCATCAACTGAACTCTTACAACATTGTCTGCATCCGGAGGTGGATCCCAAAAGCAGCTGAGCCCTGGTCCTCTCCAGCTGGGTGGTCGGGGCTGAACAATGACCAAAGCCAGGAGATGGTATAGTGTTCCAAGTGCTCCAGTGCTGCTTGGGCCATGAGAATCTACAGCAAGGTGGGATCTCTTGGCCAGCGCCTTTATCTGCTGATGTCTCAGCAGGTTGTTACTGGACAACCCCCACCTGGTACCAGCACTCCACTGGGTTTCAGGAAAGGTTTAGTTCTTTTTGGTTGAGGAGAAGCATAAGGAACATGGTGCTGGGACTTGTTACCTCCTTGTTTACTATATTAGTCCAGTAAAAGGATGGATGGCAGGTGAGGTGGAGGTTTACCAATGGCTGTTGCACAGTTCTGTTCCTGGGTCCATCAGGTTCTGTCTGGATGCCTTGAAAATTTGAGGGTTTCTCTGCTCTATAGGAAAGATCAGTTCAGGCTCTTAGAAAGCCCTGGAATAGAGTGGCTGTGTCATGCTTAGCTTCTGGAGCCCTGAATGAATTGCAGAGGGTTAAGAGGTTGGGAAATGTTCACCTAAAGCTGTGCTTTAGGTGGTATCTCCTCGTTCTGCACAGCAGCTTAGCTGTTCAGCCACCCGGCAGCAAACCCAGCTGGTGTTTAGCCAGGATGCTTGCCCCAACCTCATCTCCTTAAGTGCAGATTACCCCAAAGTGCCTTAGGGCTGGACTGGCATGTCTGAGTTCAATATTGCAGCATGTCCCTAGACCAGGCTTTGCAACACCATAGTTTTTTTCAGCACTTGGGCATTCCCCCCTGAAGTCACTTATTCATAAGCAAGCAAGTGCTTGCGTAGGAGATCATATCAATTCAGGGTAGGAAAGCTGCTAGAGTAAGCCCAACTCTCCTCTAATTATGCACTGCTGAGCAAAGGGCTGCTCAGATGGCTGAGGGACTGGGGACCTGAGCCCTATTTCCCACGCTTGTGTCACCCCCAAGGAGAAGGATTCAAGAAGGATACAGGATAGAGGAGGAGAGTAAATGAGGAAGTATCCCTGTGCTGCCAGAACCTTATTTGTGATACCTGAGCTGCCTTCTGTAGGTATAATCACAGAATCACAGAGTGCTTTGTATTGGAAGGGACTTTCAAAGCTCATCCAGTCCAACCCCCTGCAGGCAGCAGGGACATCTGCAACTAGAGCAGCTTGCTCAGAGCCCCAGGGGACAACCTGACCTGGGGTGCTTCCAGGCATGGAGCTTCTCCCACCTCTCTGAGCAAACTGGGTCTCACCACCCTCATCGTAAAACATTTCTCCCTTCTCTCTGGTCTCAATCTCCCTCTTCCACTTGAACCCATCACCCCTTGTCCTGTGCCAACAGCCCCTGATCCAAAGCCCCTCCCCAGCTTTCTCAGAGGCCCCTGGAAGCACTCAAAGGCCACACTAAGGTCTCCTCGCAGCCTTCTCTGCTCCAGGATCAACACCCCCAACTCTCTCCCCTGTCCTGTCAGCAGAGGGGTTCCAGCTCTTGGATCATTTCTGGGGCCTCCTCTGGCCCCATTCCACCAGGTCCATAATCACAGACAACCCTTCCTCTGCTGATTTACCTTGCTATCTTTTCAGGGGAAGGCCAATCTCTTAACATCTTTCAGGGCCACAGCTCCCACCCTGATCCCAGCTGCAACCTCAACTCTCTCCTCCAGTGTAAACCCTGATGTCACGGTTTCATTCCTCTTCAAGCCAGCTCCGTGCCGGTTGACTTTTGTCTTGCTTAATAGCGGCCGGCCCATTAAAAAGCCGACTGATTTGTGACTGCAGATGTAAGCACTGATACAGACAATTACGTGAAGAATTTAATGGTCTGGATTTCCCAGCAGAGTTACCAATTAGCACGAGCTGTTTGCCAGCCGGATGCTGTGCGGATCGCGGCGCAGGCACATCCTGAACTGCGGCTGACACGTTCACCGGGGGAGTGAGGTGGAGGGTGGGTTTCATCATAGCTTATGGTTTCCACCTTGCTTTTTGTGCAGAAACAAGGTAAAAATGGGCCCTTTTCATAATGAAAGGTAATGATACGGATCTTTGGATGGGAGAGTCTCTTCAGGCCAGGTACTGCTGTCATTAAAGACCCGGCTGCCATGGTCACGCTGCTCTCCTGTGGAAGGACGTGCAATGAGCTACAAGGTGTGGATTTGCTGGCTTCCAGTGACTCCAGGTCATACCTGCTCAGTTTACTCTCTGGCTCTCCATCCTTAGCTGGTCTGTGGTAGGGCATGGTAGAGTGGAAAGAGAGGAGATGACTGAACTCAGGAGCTCTTGAACTAGGAGGAAAAGAGTATTGAAGGGCCTAATATCTGCAAGAAGATGCTGATGAAGTTCAAATGGGAAACAGAAGTATTAACAGAAACCATCTGCCAGGAGAGGTGGCAAAATCTCAGATGAGGGCTTGTCTGCATGAGTGACCAAAGTGTCTCAGATTCCCCCTGAGACCTCCGCAGCTGCTGCTCAAGAGTCTTAGCGGAAGAAGCATCAGTGACTTCAGCGCCAATCTGGGCTCTGCCAGGAGGAGCTCCTGGCCCATGTCTCGTGGGGCTCCACAGGGTCTCTGAGAATCACAAAGCTGCTTCTAAGTAGCCTCAACTTCTCTGCTGTGGTCAAGGACAACCATTTGGCTTCTCATCCAAGAGCTCCTTCTGCCAAAAAACAAGAGGAGTTGCTATAGTTTCCCTTTACCAATGGCTGGTGCTTTGGTCAAGATGACCCCCATAAATAAAACAGCTAATTAACACCCTTCTCCTCCCACCAGTGACTGACTATGACCTTGAACGACCTTGCTTAATTTAACTTTCTCAACCAGCTATTTTTGACAGCAAGTAATTTAACATCCTTGTGACCCCAGTCTTGTCTCTCTCCTGCCAACTGGCTCTGCAGTTTAAATGAACAGCAATAAATAAATACATATCTGCAGAGGGACCTAAATGACTCCCATTACTGGAGCATCTGAAGGCCTGCTTAAATAAATCAAGTGAGTAGGAGATTATGCTGCAATCATGTGGAGAGCAAAAGGAGCGAATACATTACTGGTATTCCAGAGGCTGCAACCGGAGCAAACTTTGTAGAATTCAGAAAAATGAGGTTTGATTCAAGTGCGGGTGGATGACCAGAGGAATCAGGATAGACTCATTTCTTGGTATCTTCAAAGAGGAGCCAAAGACTGCAATGTGATGGGATCAACAGTGCTCAGATCACTCTCACCAGGCAGCTCCTTCATTGGGGTGGGGCTGTTGGAGGTGCTCCCTGCATGTCCTCACCATGAAAATGAGGGTATGGGCACCAACCACCCTCCTTTTCTCCTTTTTCTTCCCCAAACATGTCCTTGGAGGGGGACATCTGACCTCGCAGGAGCAGGAGTGGGCATTTCTCCACCTCCCACCATCCTGGGCAGGCAGACCCTCACCCTGAAGCATCCCAGGACCAAACCTCATCTTGGGGCATGAGCAAGAACAATACATTATTTCTGTGAGGGAGGAAAGCCTCACTGAGACATCTGCTTTGGAATCCCAGAAGGAATAATGAAACCCCATTTGCTGGAGACGTCACCACCTGCAATTTTCCTCCTCCACTTTGCCTTTTACTTAATTCCTACTTATTTTCAGGGTCCAGTTTTAAAGTGCCGCTGTTTCTTCCTACCCCCTGCACAGCCCTCGCGTCACCCCCATCACTGTGGCCTCATTTGCATCATGCTGAGGAGCAACGAAGCGTCATTATAAATTGTATTTACATAATTTTCCTTTCCCCACTGAGGCTGAAATCGAAAATGTAACTAAGTTAATCAGTGCGATCTGGGCCTGAGATGAGAGCGGGCTCAGGCTCCACATCCCTGCAGGGAGACGGGATCGGCTAGGGACCCGCTCGTTGCCTTAATTCAGCAGTGGAGATTTGCCCCAATGTTTCCAAGCTTTTCCCTAACGCTTTCCAGCCCACTAACAAAATAAAAGCCAGGCTTCGGCTGCTGATTCGTCTCAAGGGTGAACCCATTTTCTCTTGTTTTTCATTTTTTCTTCCTTTTTTTCATCCCTTCACCCAGCGCTGTGGGTGACAAATTCCCCCAGGTGCACCCCAATCCCCACGTCCCCAGCAGTGAGATGCTCCCCCTTCGCATCTTTGGGGTCCAGTAGGTGAAACTGTGCAACAGGAATTAACCCATTTACTTCCATTGCCATTAAAGCAAGTCCACTGTGACTGAGTGGGTGGGAGGTGTCTGTACTGGTGGGAGGAATGACGGATGATGATATTAATTAATTAACAGTGTCCCCCCACTTAAGCACATCCCAGGGAGCAGCAGCAGCATCCATCCCTGCCCAAGTCTGCCAGGTACCTGGTTTTTAGGGCCATTACTGATGGTTTGGGGCTTGGAGACCTGTTTAGGGTCTACTCTTCCTCCTGACAGACCTTCCGAGATCAGGGTTTGGCTTTTTTTTTTCAGTCTTTGCCTTTTGCTGCTGAAGTTTCCCACCATGGTGGGAGGGGATGGTTCAGCCCTGCAGCCAGACTCCAGACCTAAATACAGGGTCCTAAAACCTGTGGGGTTTAGTTGTTTGTTTTTTCTTTTTTTCCTAGGCAATTTTTGACAAGGAGAGAGAAAAGAGGTGCGTGAAACAGGACCTCTGTGCTGACCTGATTTTGAGCACAACAGATGACAGCAGCCCCGAGATTTGTGGGGGAGAGGGGAAAAACAAGCAAAGAGAAAGAAAAGGTTAGAAAATTGCTTTTGCTGCCAAATAAAGCATTCGTGAAACTACAGATTTTTGGGTTTCCTGTTCCTTTAACTAATGAACGAATTAAAATAATTATAACACCAATATTGCAAGAGCTGAGTAAGTAAATAAATGATCAGAAAATGCAGAAGAAAACCCCAATAACCTTAACATTAAAAGTCCGGGAGGGTTTCAGGTAATAATAAACCGACCCCAGAGGAGCTGAATCACCCATGTGACTCATGGTGACCACGTCCAGTTGCAGGTGACACCTCGATGGGAAGAGGAGCTTGTGCCAGGCAAATGCTGCTCCAGGCACGCCCTCCTTTCTAATTTTGTCACCAAAATTTCACTGCGTTACCGCAAGTGTGGCAAGCAGATGTCCTTAAGCGTTCACTCTGTTGCTGGCAGGCAGCTGCTAGCCCTCAGCCCTGTTTTTGTTTTTTTTCTTTTGTCTAAAAGAGTCGGGTAATTTTGAATGTGAAAACTTTATTCCCATCATTTGCAACCGTTTCCTTTAATTGTTCTTCCTTTGCCATCTCTTTTTGGCCTAATTTATGATAAAACCTGATTACTGCCAATAAAGCTTGTGTGTCCAGTCAGAATATCAGATCAGAGTTGACTATGACAGAGGATCTGTAAAGCTCTTCCAACTTCTCCCTGCTGTGGGCAATGCACTTCTGGGTGTGTCTTGGTTTATTTTCCCCCTCTTGGACATATATTTGTGGGCTGGGAATGTATGTTTTCCACCATGGGGCATGGGCGGTTTGGCCACCTAAGCGCCATCACCAGCCCCGTCACACTCAATGTACATCTCCATGGATGTGTAGGGAGGCGAAGCACCCACCCAGCCTTTGACCCCCTCCCCAGTGCCTCAGTTTCTCTCTTGCAAAACAGAAAAGTGCAATAATTTTGGCCTCAGGCTGGGGAAGAAATCTCCTTCACCTCCAGTGATCCTGCGCCACACCATGCCTAGCTGAGGCATGTCCCTTTGCAGGGCCATGGTTAGAGCTGACCTGGCAGTGTTGGGTTAACAGTTGGACTGGATGAACTTAAAGGCCTCTTCCAACCAAAACCATCTATGATTCTGTTATTCTATTCAGTGTCAGGGCAATGCTGGTCCCAGGTGCTGGTCCCAGTCCCCAGGATCTAGCTAGGTGCTGGTGCCTGGGCAGCTCCAGTTCCCCGTCCCAGATTCCCATCTAGGTGGTGCCAGCCAGCCCCCGTTTCCACTGATTGGCCCATTTCCTACATGATCCAGGTCTTGATGCCTGGGCAATGCCAGTCCCAAATCCCAGCTCCCAGTGGGGTAACCAGTTCACCAGACTGGTTCCCAGTCCCAGGCGCAAATCCTGGATCAGCACTAGCTGGTGCCGCTCCCACTTCCCGCTGCCGAGCGGTGCCAGTCCCCAGTTCCCAGTGACCACTCCAGTTCCCAGCAGTGCTGGTTCCCGGTCCCAGTGCCGGTTTCTATTCCCGGTGCCGGTTCCCGATGCTCGTTCCCGATTCTGGTTCCCAGTACCAGTTCCCATTGCTGGTTCCCACACCCGGTGCCGGTCCCCAGTCCCGGTTCCGGTTCCCCAGTTCCGGTCCCAGTTCCCATTCCCGGTGCCGGCGCCTGTCCCCAGTCCCATTCCCGATCCCCCACCCCG
>NW_010392421.1:7286-42864 GCF_000710305.1 Buceros rhinoceros silvestris | reverse complement strand
GCAACTTTCCAGCCAATCCAAAGATTTTGTAGTAGCATGATTAAGTTATTGAATCAAATAGAAAATTTTCACTTTTCTCACTGAAACCACTCTGCCCCTCTCTTGCACTCTCTCTTTGAATGCTTATCTTCAGTACAGAGATTCCACAGACTTCTTTCCTCCATTTATCAGGCTCTATCCTTCAGCTTGAAAGGATGACTTTGCAAGTACCGTGCTGACTTGCTGCTACCACTCAGCTTTGGAAACCTTATTCTTTAATATAGGGGTTTCATTATTTATCATAGCTAATATATTACTGCATAATGATACAGTAATAGAAATGCATAAATAGGAAGATCTTTTTGCCTGGCAAGAGATGGAAGCATTGAAAGGAGTAAGGCTTGCCTTTTGTGTTGGAATAAAACACCTTACTGCTTCCCAAAACCTCCTGTAATTGTCATATGTGGTAGCATTTGAGGGGGAAGAAGACATTTCATCTGGATATGTCATCAAAGGGACTTTGTAAGTGAAAAGGAAGGGAAAATTACAGTGAAATATTAGAATGCTAAATTTCCTCTGAGAAATATAAAATCAGATTACTCATCTAATGGTACTTGTGGTTAACCTTGGAAAGAGACATAAATTAACCAATACCAAATAATTTTGTAAACTGATATTTCCCAGGAATAAATACTTTCTTGTGGATAGATCTCATTCTTTTAATAGGAAGGGAGAAACAGCTAATTCTATGGTATAGACGTGCCTTTTCTGTCTACGTGGCCAGAGTATTGTGTTCCTCATTAACTCTTACCACTGTTCAGACATGCTGCCTGCACTAGGCACAGAATGTCAGGTAACCTATTTTCCAGATGTTGTTTGTTCTTTTGTTGTTGTTGTGATAGCCTGCCTGATTCTGATGGTCAGAGTAAATACAGCTTTTTTTTTTTTTAGGGGCGAAGGAGAAATCCAACAAACAGATTATCTTCTTATACCAACCATAGGCAAGCCAGACTAAAATATGAAGTGGTTTATGGAGCACTAAATTGAAACTGTCTTAGTTAAAATACAATCAAATGACAGTGCACAGGCATGCTTTATTTTAGTTCATTTCCAGTCTGTCAGGAAAAATTGGGGATATCAGTCCTCCTCTCTGTTTGATTATTCTATTATCAAAAGAATGGGGAGTGCCAGAAACACATATTTTGATTTAGTGTTGCACTGATGAAACCATTCTGTTTGTGTGATGCATCATTTTTCATTGGTTTCTTATCAAGGTGTTTCAGCTGCGCCCAACCCAGGTCTTGTAATTGCTTCAGTTGCTTGTGGCAAAGTTATGTCAATGTCAATCGCTGAATAACTTTTGACTGTTTCGTGTTGGATCTGTTAGAAAAGAAAGACAGTGTAGGATGGACTTTTACATACTCACGGTGTGTCACACCAGATTGCAAAAGAAGGCTTTCTACGAAAGAATGTGGTTGCTAGTAAATATATTAAATGTAAAGTATTAAACATGAAACCCTGATACAGGTTTTAGAGGAGTGAAAAAATACATTTATATTAAAAAAGAACTGTAAAGCTATGAGGGGATCAGATGACACGTTCGTAAAATATCAAGTACAAATCTAAACCCAAACCTTGTTATCCTGAATTTCAGCAAAAATTGTGTCCCTGGTTGAGTCTCAGAGGACAGATAATACTGACCCAAAGAGCGAGATAACACCCATTTGGGTACTGTCCGCAGCCATTCCCACATTATGTTGAAATGAGGTGGCAGTGCGGTAGGTAAGGGCTGTGCATCAGTGGTAATTAGCATTTACTGAAATGTGGAAGCTTGTTCCTCCTGCTGAGTAGACAGCTGCTGAAGCAGATTCAGGAAGACACGGTGATTTTTCCTGATGCCCATTAGGTACAGAGAGCAAGAATTTCAGATTCTCTTATTGACCCTACATTATTTTAATATCAAATATCAAAATGAAAATGGAATAACTTTGAAAATTAAACATGCCATGTGTCAGACAAATCAAAGCAATATAGTATTTCTCTCTTGAAATAGTCATGTTAACTATTTTACTTATTGCAACTACAGGGTCATATGTGCCCAAGTAACATATAAGAGAGAGACAGACACAGCTAGCTGTTTTGCTGTATTACAACTTTGGATCAAAAAGTTGACCATAATATTATATTTTTCAGTGACTCTGTGTCGAAAAACCAACTAGAACATATTTCTCAAAATATTTTTTGGCCACTTTGAATTGTTCATATCCATGAAATTCTCAAACTGCTATAGCTCAGTTGAGACCATGCTCGGCTTAAAGTGATTAAGTTTAGGATCCAAGAGGCTCTGACATGCCAGCAGCTGGTATCTCAGACTGTTGTGAAGACATGCAGTAAAAACTGATATGGGAAAACTGGAGGGGGGGAGGGAGAGATAGAAAACTAAGGAAGAGGCAATGGCATACTGATTTTCAATGTCTTCCTTTGCTTTGAAGATAGACTTTGAAAGTACCTCTGGTGCTCTGAAGTCACAGTACAATCCAAGCCAGAAAGGGAAACGTATTTATTGACATGACCGCTGCTGGTATGACCATCTAGCACCTTGCCTGCAACCATCCAGACTTTCACTAAATCCTGGTTTTAGCATAGAATCATAGAATGCTTTGGGCTGGAAGGGACTTTCAAAGGTCATCTAGTCCAACCCCCCTGCACTGAGCAAGGACATCTTCAACTAGATCAGTTGCTCAGAGCCCCATCTGAGTTGTTGTTGCAAATTATTATTGCATATGTATTATACCATCCCCTAAAGTAAAATGAGTAGAGCCACTGAAGACACTAACATTAAAATTTAGGCAGTATTCAAGATCCTTGGGTAAGGATCCATGTTTATGCTTTTCTGAGATAAAAAGAAAACATTTCAATTTTCCACACTGGAACAACATTAGAGATCCAGTTGCTGTATGAAATGGTGGTTTTTACTACTTATATGATTTATATTTGCCAAATTAATACAAAAGGGACCCAGAGTTTCTATTGCCAACTTGCAAGATAGGTAAGCTTTATTCACAGAAGAATATTTAAAAATTACTTTAAACCTTTTTTTAATTGTTCTGAATGATAGTTTTGTAATTTCATCCCAGATATATGGTTTTAGAAAGGGTATTCTTCAGGTTTTAACTTAATGGAAAATAAGTATTTCAGGCCACCTTCTTTGGCAGGATTTAATCTCTTTGTTCAGTTACCATTTCTTCTTAAGTCTTCAAAAGTCTATCATCTCTGATCGATTAGATGAATATGGAAACAATGCAACCTAAGTCTCAGTTGGGTCAAAGCAATAAAATATTTCTTTCCTGGTATTCCAAGTTTTTTGTTACATAACTATATTCTTGTAGTCCCAGAGATTCATTTAACTTTCCCATATATTGATAATCTTTGTACTTTTCAGTGACTTCCATACTATTTTTGTGTGCTCAGTTTTCTTACGGTTGCTTCTTATAATTCTGATTTCCCTTAAGTCCAGTTAAATTGCATTCATTTTTTGAGTCAGTAATTGTAGAAGATCACGTTTTTAGTTCTTTGCCTAAATACACTTTTTCTTTTTTCCTGGTAATTTTAAAATGTTACCTTTACTTTGATGTGCAAGAATTCATACATGGTCCGAGTTGTTTATAAAGCTGTTGGAGATGAAGAGAAAATGGAAGATGTAAATGTCTCTTTCTAATCTGTTTCTACTTCTAAGCTAAAGAAGCTGTCAGGACAATTTAATTAAGCTTACATTTTGTTTCTTAGACACTCTTCATTGTACGGTATCAGTAGTTTACATACAGGAAGTGAAAACACTTCATCATCTAAAAAAAGTTGAAAATATTTTATTTTAGTTGCCTGTCGTTTACTTGTTACATACTGCTCAGATGCTGAGAGTGGCTGGTGTATATTTCTACAGCAAATGCCTGAATTCCTCTTTCCTTCTCATGGTTACCACAATTCCACTTCATCATTATCCTCCTTCTGAGTGGGAAGCATTTAGAAAGGGGTAAAATGCTGAGTGCTGTGGATGTTGATGCACCTTTAATAACGAGAACTGTAAGAATAAAGCTTTGTTAGAAATTAAATATTAACACTCGTTTGTAAGATGGATAAATGTCAAACAGTCAAATATTGTTGTAGCTATATTTATAACACTGTATATTAAAAGAGGGCTAGCTGATTTTCAGATATTGTGTCTAGCTATTACTATAGATTCTATAGAAGATCTTGTAATTGTGGCAAGTGACAATGACAGCTAAATAGACATTTATAATGCATATTCTAATGAAGTCTTGAGGGGAACTTTACGCCATTTTAATTCTGATTGGAATCACACATTATAGCCTACCTTCAAGCTCAGATAGGAGTGATGTGTGATGAAAGGAGACTTATGTCAGTGCTATGGATTTATGCTGCTCTCACAGAGGCTGCATCTACACTCTCAGTTCAATTCATTCAATTTTTCAGCCCAGAAATCTGTTCTTCCTGATTGTTCACATTTCATGCATGCAGAATCACTCCTGGAATCTGTTTCGGAGTGGACCAACTGTGTCTGTCTTCAGATAAGAGCCATAAGGGGCTCTGTGCAGACTGGTCCAAGGATTGCTCCAACAGGCAGGAAGGATGCCATGCCTTTCGGCACACAGCACGTGCTTTCAGCTTCCTGGCATTGAATCAAAAACTTGACAGGCACCAAGGAAGCCATTTAGCTTGTCCATTTCATGTAGAAATATTAATTTTTAAAGAATTGTAAAAATACTGCTACAGAGTTTCATACCCTGAGATTAAAGTGACCTCTGTTAAGCCGTCGATGAGAGCTGGTGTCACACAGCAAGAGAAATGCAACGTATGGTGTGCTGAGTATGTTGTAAAGGGTTCTGAAATACTTACTACATTTGAATTGTATATAGCCGGAAGACGCATCTGGACAAATTTAGGAAAAGCAGGATGGGCCTGAATGATTCAGGACTCATTTAGTTAAGGCAAGGGTCACTCCCTCAAGGACATCACAAAGACTGCATAACCCAAATGTGTGCATAAATCTCTGTATATGTATATGCATGTAGACAGAAAGGCAAAATTTGGTATTGAAAATCTAAAAATGTTGCGTAGTTGCAGGCATGAGGCAGTGAATGGTTCTTTTTCTTTCAGTAGGACTGAGGTGTCAGTCATCTATTAAAATCATAATAATGTCAATGGGAATTACCTTAGAGAACTTTTAGATATTTTCCCTTTCACCTGTGATTTGGCTGTTAATAGTGGTCATTTGCTTACCAAAGGTAACAGTGGGAGTTGTACCAGAGTCATTATCTTAATTTATGATGACATTCATTTTATCTATAGAAGTTGGATGAGAACCAGTCCCCAGACATTTATAGAGAAAATAGTCTCTCTGGGAATAAAAATATTGGGCTCATCATTGGATACAGAATGGCGTATATTTGGCAACAGCTTCAAAATTCATGTAAAAATATACACTTCTTAACTACGTAAAGCTAACATTAGAGCTCCAGCGAATCTTAGCAGATCATTAACATTGCTCTTTAAAACACAATTTGAAGTGACAGCACTATGTATCATTCTGAATAACACAAAAACTGTTTTAACATTGAGTACTGTCATGTTTTAGAACTGGTTGGCAACTAAAGCCATGCAGTCTTTCTATTGTCTCCAGGAGCAGAAAATACAAGTACTTAAGGGTCAAGGTAGGCAATAAAGAAGGGCTAAACACATCACTTATGGTCATGAGCAAAAGACAGAGTGGACTGGAGGAAACAAAATCAATTTACTTTAAAACAACAAAACCACAAACAAATCACCAATTAAATTAGAGTTGGATAGAAAGAGAACAAGATCTTAAATACAGCTTCCTCCCACCCCTCCCCTTTTCCCAGGCTCAGCTTTACTACCTACCTTACCCCCCACCCCACCACTCCCCCACTCAGTGCCAGAGTGGGGCAAACACAGGATGGGGAGTGTAACCAGTTTTAACCCTCTGTGTGGTGTTCCAGCTGCTTACTCTGTGGAAAACACAGCTCACGCGTCCTTGTAGCCACGTGTATCACCCCCACAGGAGACAATCTGGCATGAACATTTCCACGTGGATGTCTGCTGTTGGGGTTGACTCTCCCAGTGCTGAGCTAACCTGGCACCAAACCTCAAATTCACCTCTTTTTCAGGAGCCCCTCATCTCTGCCACATGCACCTCTGCCACATGCACCTCTGCCACATGTGTCTCTGCCGGACTCTGCATCCTGCCTGCTTTTCCCTTTAGTGCTCTATGAGGCATGCAGGACTTTCAGCCAGCTTGCAACAATCTGAAGAAAAACTCACTGTAATGGGGTGTATTCTGCAAACTTCTCCTGGCTACCGTGGTCTGCATGGGGTTCTCCGTCAGTTCTACATCCTCCAAAACAAGAGTTCTCCCAAAACTGAAAAATGCCTTCCTGAAGGCGTTTCCCCCCTGAAATAGGCTTATTCACAGAGCTGCTGACTGACGCAGCCTGTGCCAGAGGCAGGGCCAAACTGGAGCTGGAGGGTCCTTTTCATAAAACTTCTTACAGGGCCCGTGCTAGCCACCCCATCCCCCACTACCAAAACCACGCCAAACAACAGCAGCATCTCCAGGTCCCACCACTGAAACCCAAATCCCAAACCACAACAAGTACTAACAATTAAAAACCATTGTATAGAAAAAAGAAAAGAAATTAGGAGGAAAACAATGAGGAAAAGGCTGCATAGACTTTCCTTAAAATGTGCCTAGGACAGTAGCTGCCTAACTCTGATTGCTGAGATGATGTTATTTTCAGATGTCACTCTTTTGCTTTATATCCTTATGTTACTGTGTATGTACTTCATGCCTAACTTAGTGTCCTGACTTGTTAATTGCCATTCTTTAAATTCAGTAGACAACGCATGAAGTGTGAGCTCACAAAACAGACATCTTCCTGAGCTGGCTAACCGTAACGCAGTATATTATTTTTCTCATTTTATGTATGTGCAAGTCTTTTCTATGTCAAAACATATTTGTTTCATAGAATTTTATATATGGACCTTGTCTTTTTTTTTTTTTTCCTAGGGACAGATTAGTGAATGTTACTTAAGCACCAGTCAAGGAGCTGAAATACTAATAGAGAGTAAATTACGAAAAAATAAGCATTATACTGTGGAGTGCTATCAGTAGTGTCTGGAGAAAACCAAAACCAAATGTTCTCTCATTACTTGTTTAAAGACCTATAATAGATTAAAGTGGTGGATGAAAGTTAACCTGATGGCATAATCCAGTAGGTTTTGACTGAAATTGCACATGAACTGAAATTGTCTTTATATGAGTGGGAAACTGATAAAATTTCCTGCTTCAGAGTTGTGGGGTTTATGTCTCTGCATTTACCGTAGTGTTTTCCTCTTCTGTTTCTTTCTTTCCATGTCCACAGAGAAAGAAAGGCTTGGGCGTGCCATCAGTAAATGTGGAATATGGTCGTATTTTCCATCCTTATTTTAAAAACTCTTGAGTTAAAAAGTACCAAATGATGGTTGTTGGTTCTTTTAATAATTCCTGGCTTTTTTTATTACTTAAACAAAAATCTTGAAGTACATGCCAAGAGCACAAGTAGATGTATGACTATCTATTATCATATAAAAGGAGTTAGCATAAATACGTATATCATCTTATTCTCATTGATTTCTTTTTAAGTTTCCACAGGGACTTTAACAATAATAAGCGTAATAAAGAACAATAAATAACTGAGTCCCCAGCTTTGCTTTTTATTCCCTACTTCAGTTGTGCCTGAATTGAACTGCTTTATTATTTCTGTTTTAGGAAGATGATATCAATCTCTGTGTGATTGGTAAAGCACAAAAGACTTAATTTTTTTAGAGTTTAAATAAGGAGTTCAGATAAAGTGCTGGGATTTTCAGTTTGTCCTTGCAGACCCAGGACCATACACCCACACCTTGGTTTGAAGTGGTGTTTGCACCCTTTGCTGCTCCTTGGCACATACCACAGACAAGCATAGCATAGACTGCTGGGACACCATGCATCCACCTAGCAGGAGGGTCTTGCAAGGCGTAATAAGTCAGTTGAAGAAATCAGTTTTGTGTGCAAGCATATGCTTCAAGGCTGGAGACCAGTTGAATAAACAAGGAATAATTTTACCAGAAAGAAGCCCTTTGTCTGCCTTCTTTGTTACCCCTAAAAATGCAGATCTGTGCACAGACCATAGCTGTGAACTGCAGTGTAATGTGTGATAATAATCTACCAGCAGAATTAGGAAGTTTGCTATATATAATGTATATATATGTATTTTCTACGTACATGTGCATGGTACCCATCACAGTTCCACCAGTTTTAATACTACTCTAATATGAAGGGATATACAAAAGAAGTACAGCTTACATATACAGAAATATTTTTCTTTTTTTAAGATTACTGTGTTCTTGTGTTGTAATGTCTCTCCACCCAGACTGAAGTTTTACTTAGGAATGTTAATTTTGCGTTGTTTTGCTGTAGTTTATGAAATGTAAAAATGCATATGAACTAAGGTGGGGGTTGGTTTTTTTCTTTCAGAAAAGTCTGAAGGACATTTGCATTCTATTAGTTTTAATGGAAGATGTGTTTAATTTTATGTGGGCTGGAATTGTTTAAAATAAGCCTTTATAGATAGGAGGAATGAAAATTGATATTATATCTCAAGATTTACAATTATTGTTCTCTAAATTAATTTTGTAAAAGTAACAGAAGGCTTCACATCTCCTGGCTTTATATTCTACAAATTTACCTAACTCACACTCTCATGGGCTTTCGATTTGCTCTTCACTGTAAGGTCCAAAATTGAGAAAAAGTCACTGTAAAGCATGAAGTGGAGAAAATGTCAGAAGAAAGTGTCAGAAGGATCACTACAAATGTCAAAAAGTTAGAGGTGTTAAAGGCCAGGTCTATATAACCTGCAAAAGTGTCTATGAAGAGAGAAAAATTTTAGGAAAAAAAAAAAATCTAATATTTCTGGTTTGGGAAAAATATCATTGAAAATTGATACTTATACTATCATAAAATTGTTTTAGTTCCCATGGAGTTGTCTGAACCAAACTTGTGAGAGGTCTAACTCAGAATAACAGGGGGTTTTGTTGTTAGATGTGGAATATTTAAAAACAAATGTTAATTAACAGGATAATTTCTCACATAACCCCAGTACAAAAGTCTTCACTATTTACCTCCTCTTTTGACATTGGAAAAGCGAAGTATAATCAGGATGATTCACCTTTCAGTATTGTTGTCTATTGTGTTTGTCTTCAAACTGGACTACATTTATTTTTTAAAAAAGACAGGCCATCTAAGCCTAGGAAACCCTATTTATTTTTAGAGTTTCCTTTAAATATTCTGAGTGGTTCAGCATCTAATAACCTTTTTAACATTCCAATATTTTCATTTCTTGTATGTTTTCTGGGCTTTAAAAGTCATACAGACTTGTTTGGGAATGACACAACCAGCACTCTATCTCATCAACAAATAAAAACTCAAGCACCTATTTTTCAACAGTTTATTTTTTTGGTAAATATTAATTTACTGGGTCCATCCACTGTATACACAGTACAATACAATTCAAATACTTTTTAAATCAATTAAACAATTATTATTCTTTATGCTGTAGATATTAGTGTTTTCCTGAACTATTATATCAAAATAGGGCAAGTTTAGGAAAAAAGATTTCTTGTTATTATTAAAATTTATATTCAAATATGTTAATCTTATCCTGTTAATATTCTAACATCTGAGGCTGAGGTATTTTTGTCTGTGAAAATGTATTCAAAAGCATGTAGCAGTTTGCTGTTAGGCTTAAGGTTAAAGAGTTTCTGAACATTCTGTAATGAGAATGTAATCCAGGGAAATTATTCATTCTTAAGCATAGGTTCTTTAGTACGGTTTTGTAACCTCCTGAATATGGTGAGTGTAATTGAAAGGACAGAAATCATTATTTCCCAGAGATATAGATGTTTCTCTCACTGAAACTGGGAAAACTTTGAGTAATTGGGGATTAATGGAATAGATGGGAAAGTCATAAACTCTTCTTTTACACACAGCTTAACTTGCAGAATAACTTTGTGGAAAGGACACATTTTAAGAAGTTAGAAGTTTATGTTAACAGATGACCATTTATCATACAAGCTTGAGACACGGTATTTATAAATATCCTGATTAAGAAAATATTTCCACTGAAGCAAGCTTATGCAAAGAGGACTCTGAAGTTCACTTGTTAGAAGTAATTTAAGTGGAAGCATGTCAGTAAATTCTTCTCTGTTTTAAGAAAATATATACAACTCTGCTTTACAGTCAAATATACAATGAAGTTCTTTCCCAAATATGAAATGTGAGCCATCATGTGCCTAATCCAGGAACTTCTGTCCATGTACACGGCATTGTTATGGCATTATACACACACATCAACTAAATTCAGTTTTTAGCTTCCTCTAAGGACTGAAACCATGCATGAAAATGAACGAAATTTCCAAGAGGTATAAAGCTCTCAGATGTGACTTTCAAGCACTAAACTCGGTTCCAAACCCATGTTGTACCATCTGAGGCCATATCATAATCTAAGGAGTGTTTCTCTTTTCCTTAATGAAACTTGTTCCGTTTCCCTTTCCAGTCCTGATGCTTGCCAAATGCTTCATGTTCAATTAGGTAAGCCTACAAAAAAAGGAGTAACTACCTTATGAATTCTGAATGATCATTTGACTTTCATAAATTTTTACACCTGCAAATATTGCTCCCAAATGTTACTCTCCAATATACTCCCAAATGAGTAGCTGTCCTACAGACATGAAAAATTTTTTATAATGGAACAAGTAACCCTCAGTTGGATCAAGGAGAAATTTTTTTTTTAGACCAGCTTTGAAGGTTATGAAATAAACAATTTTTTGAAAGGTGAAAGGTGTGCTTATCAAGACATCATGCTCAAAATGTGACATTTTATGTAGCTGATATCATGTCCACTGCCTTTGATTGTGCCCATCAGGTGGCATGCGCCTTTGCTGCTGATTCAATATGAAGTGGCATTTGGGAGGCTTCTAGATCCATTTCTACTCTGTCATTTCAATCTTGATTTGAATTTAACTGTGTGTTGTTTTGCAACTAGCAATCAAGACTTCAGGTATGAGGATCTAGTAAAAGGTGGTCGTTAACATTTAATAGAGTATTTAATGTCTCTGAAGTACCACTACAAAGTCTTCTAAAAATTGATCTACCCAGCATAGCACTACACAGCACTATAAAACTAATAAATAGAAACAAAATTAAAGTATGATTGGAGAGAGTTGAGCAAGTAATATGTTTAGAGTCTCTGCAAATGGAAAGACAACAGAGAGTAGAAAGACATGTATACACATGTACACACATGGAAGCTCATGAATTCTTCTAGGTCTCCATTTACTTATTTTACTGCAGCAGTTTTTGCACAGCTCTCACATCCTCTCTGTATAACAAGATCTTTTGAAGAAATTAACTGCATGGGCACTACAGAAGCACCGGTATTTTCTGTTATAAACCCAAGTTTGTAAGCTGCTTTTGTCTTGGTGGTTTGCACTTTATAATTTTTATTGAGTTTTACATGCAAAGGGAACTGTAAGCCTGCATGCACAGGTCTATGATGGTAATAAAGAAAGGTGCTGCTAAGAAAGCAAGTCAGCAAAGCTTAAAGCTTAAAATGAAAATATTTTTTATTTCTTTGCATTTTTTTATTTTCTCTTTTCATATTTGAAAATGTGCAGTCAGTTTTGTTCCACATGCAAGATTCTCATTAGTGTGTGAACCAGAAGAAAATCAAAAGAAATCACAACCTAATAAATGAAAAAAAAAAAAAAGGTGTTCTATTTATTAAGATTGCCTTTTAACCAAAAAGGGGTAACAGTCTGTAATCTCATATCTTTTCCAAATTTTTCAGAATGTAGAGCTGGAAAAACATTGTTACCAGACACTTACTTAACTACCATCGTCAAACAATAAAGATAGGACAGACACAGTATGTATAAAAAATAGTAAGGTCTGATCCAAACCATTGTCTGCATTTCAAAACATTACAAATGCTAGTGATGGTGCACATGCAGACCTTGTGACATTTTCAAGTAAATGGCTTAGTTGCACCCATTTGTATTATGTATTCCACATGCGAGACTCTCATAGAAGAGATAAATTGATTTGGAGAGTCTGATTAATGTTGTAAGTTGATTTATTGGCTTTGCATTTGTTTTCCTAAATATCTCTGCCTTTTTATTTCATTCTTTGCCTTCATTCGATATCTGCTTCTTTCTTAGAGAAGTTTGAACTTATTCCTGCTTCTTTTTTTCATTGAGCCACAAGATTTAGCCAGGTATCTACTTTCAACTGTGTCACTGGCTGTCCGTACTGCTTAATAAAGCATGACCACAGGGTGGTTTGAGAACTGGAGTGCTGTTCATCCTTATCAAACATTCCTGGCGTGCTTCTGGCTCATGCCACCTAGTCCTTTCTCTGCAAGACAATGCCAAGAGTTGTTTGTGGAGGACCTCTGAGGGCCATTCCCAGTACAGGATATGCAACAGACTGCACCGGACCTGTCTTTCCATACCCCACACAGTTCCTGAGACCAATGGCAATGCCAGTAACGTGCCATCTACCCCCATTCTGCCTTCTAGTACTTGCGATACAAATCCTCAGTTTCATGCTATAAAAATATCACTCTAGTGGGATCCACCTTCGTTCTATATCGTACAGTTTGAAATGAAAAAAACCAGACAGTGCAAATAGCAGTAATGTGTAAAAACCATTAAGACAACAAAGGGTTTCAAAGGAAACCAGTAGCTAGGACCATGCAGGGTCCCAGCTTAATGTCACTTGGTCTGAAGGCTGATGGACTCTCCATGACCTTGCTTTATTCAGCAGTGGTGGTATTGTCTCTTTACACTCAGTGGGGAAAAGCAGGCACTCCTTAAGTGGAATTAGTCTCATTCTACTACAGAAGTCTAATTTGGACTAGCTGAATTCTGCTGCAGGAAAGGCTATTAGTTAGGTTTAAGTGCAATCAGTCCCACCCCAGGTGCTTCAGTTCTGTTGCTATACACTCTTTAGTGTGTTTTTTTGCTTTGGTGGCAGGTGAAATTTCCAGGGGCTTTTACACATAGGGTTTACAATGACTAGCTGGATTTCCCTGTTGGAAGAATAATGCTGGTTCAGGAGTGTTCCTTCAGCAATACTTTGTATACTGAAAGTCTACTGGTAACTGCTGTATTTCTGTTCGTGCAGCAGAAGAGAGTTTGCCCTTGCTTGAGAAAGGCAAATTAAAAAAAAAAAATTAAAATTGCACTGTCACAGGTGTTGAATCTTATCTTATTGGAACAAATGTACAGATAAACCCCTACAGTGTGGTCTCAGGTTCAGTAAACAGCTTAGCTTACTTATTAAGGTTAAACAGTGCTCCTGAGAGATATGCTAATGTCCACCTTATTTTTAACAAACATAGTTTGAATGGCTTTGCAGTTCGAAGGGACATTGGGTTGGAACAAGTCACATGGAGATGATTAATGATTGCATCTAGCCATGGAAAGTAAAAGCATCTTTTGAGAAATTATTTTTAAAATATTTATGTAACAAATATCCTATAAACAAATTGTTAAAAGTCTGCATTTTACATAGTAATTAAAATGTATTTTTTTCTTAATCCAAATACATACTGAAAAATATAAAACTTCATTAGAAGTGATTTTTGCAAGGACTACATTTTTGATCAGAGAAAGAAGTAATTTTTCCCCTAGTATTGAAAATATAATACAATTAAATACTGGTATAAGTTCAAGATATGAATTGAATTAACAGTTAATGTAGTTTAAATAATGCATTGATTTAAAATTGAAAATATTTAAATACTGAATCTGTTATAAAAAGTAAAAGGTTTCCTAATACTTCTGCCTTGTCAGTGATGGTATATAAACCCCGAGCAAGGCTATTGCTGCAGGTAAAAGTCAAGTTTAACATAATATTATGGCACGCCTTATTATAGAAAACATAGCTACACTCTAACAAATATTCATAACTTCAATTCTTTAATAGCTTTCTTTTGAGTGGTAAATCTTTTTTTTTTTTAATTCTTGGCTAAAGGGAATTATTTAGCAAACTTCTAATATCTAATTAAGCAAGTAATTCTTCTGGCCTGGAAAAATGATTATAAATAAATGAAGAGCAACCAAATCTTCAGTTCTGAAAGACTGCACATAGTTTGAAAAGTAGTTTGCAAAACGAGCATGAGGGGGTTCAGCAATTATCATATCTTATCATTTTTCTAGGCAAATTGTTCTTTTGCATTAAAAAATAAGTGGATTTGTAGTCATTGGAGCTGTAGAATGACTCCAGACTCTGGTCATCACGGTGAACTGTCTTCCAGCCATGCACCTGTTGCCAGAAGGCAGCAGAGCAGTTGCATAAGTTTCAGCAGGGACATATGTTGAAGATAAGTGTTGGTTAGCTGCAAGTTAGGCATCGTGTAACTGAAGATTCTCTCCTACTGGAAAGATTGATAGGATGAAAAATACCAAGTTTGTTTCTTAGATCATGTGGGAACACTTGTAACTGGGTAATATACTGCATTTTCATTTGCAAACTGTGCAGAATGAGAAACCCCAATGTCTAGAAAGCAAGAGAAAGTTCATTTTGAGATTCAGACTGTATTTAAGATTTGTGTCTCCAGAAACTATCATAAAGTGTCAATTCTCAAACCTGGGATACATAGCAAAAGTGGTTCTCACTTGATGTAAATAAAAGTGACAGTATCAAAGTACATAAAGACAGAGTCATAAACATGAGATTATGCTGTCTTATTTCAATTAGTGATCAGCCTTATTGTAAAGTGTACTTTGACCTAAATAGTCAGAGGTTTAAGCAGAGAAATTAATTCACTCCTTCTGATGGTTGTATTAACCTTGCAGATGTGAGTGAATGGGCTGTAGCAGCCCTGTTTCCAAATCTAGCTGGTGGTGCTAGCATCACTCTTAGGGGAGCAAACATCTACCAAGTGCTATGCAAAATATCATGGCCTTGGAACCATCAGAGCACTACTGTCATAAATACCATAAATCAGAGTTATTTAAGGCTATAATTCTACAGTATAAGACAGATCTTTAAAAAAATTGTTCAGACAATAACCTCTGTATCCTGATATTCTGTCTTTTTACATGTATGTTCTCTTACTGTGTGTATTGGTACTCTACAAGGATGGATAGTCAATACGGTTCCACATATTTAGGTTAGTCCTGATTTCACCACTTCATTCATTCTCTGAAGGTGTGACACTGAAGTTGTTGAAATAAGAAAATATTTGCTAGTAGCGGAGTTTTACCATACTGATTGTCAGTGTGAAATTTACAGCATGTATTTGTTTCCAAAGCACTTGAATACTTTATGAATGTAACTAAGTAAATTAAAAAATATATTGAAGCAGCTTCTCTATAAATGATGTTTAACACAAGGAATCAACACAAAGTAAGTAAAATGAGAATAAACCCAGTACAGATTTATAGTTTGCTTTTCAGAAGTTTCTTCATAAATCCATCAAGGTAATTTCTTTCTCCTCCCAGTGGAATGAGAACAGTGAGTACATATTTTCTCTTTATTTGCAAATAATCATCATCTCAGAGCAGAGATTTTATTCCTTCTTTTTGCAAAAATCTAAAAAGGGCAAAGATCTGGTTGTAAGAATGTGTATTTATGCACATGTATGTAAGAACAGGGATTGTGTGACTACAGCTTTTTTTCCTCAACATCAGAGTCACTCTGAGTAGATGGAAAACACATTAGATAGAAAATGCATTAAACAGAATAGACAGTGTTATATAATTTCTGTATAGGGGGAAAAGAAACTATGAATCCTTCCCTTAAATTAAAAAAAAAAAGCCAGAATTCTTTTATAAAATGCCATCACCATATAAAAACATAGAATGTTTTTCTCTGCACCCAGCTGAAAAATCTTGGATGCTTTTATGATAAAGTCAATGGCTTTAATTAAGATTTTCCACAAGAAAATTAGTAAATATTATTCTGTACCAATGTATATAGATTTCCAGTTACTGACAACTAGAAGATACAGGAATCCTCAGTAATTAGAGTTTCCATTAAGCAGAACATTTAAGAAATTGGGGAAAGGAGGAACAAAAATAGCTTTTTTTCTAAAATAAATTCTTGCCCTGTAAACCCTTATTTCAGAAATTCAAAATGTTCATCACTATCATCTGATATTTTATTTAATGAATGAGAATGTTTATTTTAATTTAAAAATATATACATGTAACCCTGATATACCAATGTAAAAAAGAATGAAAACTAGAACAACATCATGCCTGTTGGTTCTGATCACAACTTGTATCCTGGTTGTGTTTGCAAACTTCAAATTTGTTTAATTATCTTTGATAAATATAAGTTGTCTAGTGGGGTATGTGATAATCCCTACATCCTTTGGCATTTCACTTCAGATGCTGACTAATCCTTGAGGAAAGCCTTCTTAGCCACCCAGACTATCCTTACGCTTGTCTCTGACAGTTCTGGAGGAATTCAAGTTTAACTACAGATTTTGTGTAAGAGTTTGAAGTGATTTAATTAAATTTGCCCAGACTGTTTAGTATTCTGAAGTCAGGAATTGAGGCTTTAAAACTTTATTTCATAGATAAAAATCAGGAAGAGATGAGAGATCTGGTTTATTTTTCTTGAGTAAATGACTGTGCTGGAGACATGACCTTTTTATTCTTGGTGGATTTGCTTCAGTGGTGGAGGCTTCCTGTCTAGATAATTTGTGTTGCTGTACTACAGTAGAGATGATTTCAGAACAAGCAAATGACAGCAGGTCACAATCTACCAAGAACAGAATAGAGTCTTCTCATCAATGCAGATGTCATTCTTCATTATTTTATGAATTTTTTTTACCAATGAGCCATCCAAGAGTTTTCCTAAGCTGTGAATCAAGTTGACCAGCTGGACATGTGCTTTAAAAGAAAAGCAATGATTCTAGAGCTAGCATTTTCCCTGCTTCCTTCCTTGGCACATTACTCACAGTATGCATATCATTCTTTCCCTGATAAAATGTTCTTTTCCTGGGAGCTTTTGTTAATTTATTTCAGCCCCACAAGAAAGGAGGCATGAGGGTCTGGAGAAAGGCTTTAAACTAAAAGTACAGTTTCTTCTCCCCCAAAGTAATATGTGACTCCTTAATCTCATAAATTATTTATTTATGGAGCTTAGCTGTGCACTGGAACAAACCATCCATTTTATTGATGCACCTTTTAAGAATGCTACAAAATATTTGCAGAAGCTGTGCACAAGTTTCAGAACAGTATGCCTTGGGATGCTAAAAAGGACACCAGAGTGGGAAGAACAGTAAGCTTCTGCAGGTATTTCCTCCAGGTTTATTCTCTGAAAGGAGAACACTCATGCAGCAAAGCTTAGAGGAAACACTTGTAGAAGAGATTAATGAAATAAAATCAGTCAATTGCAGTTATTGTGATTTAAAAGAATGAACAGATGGTCTTTATGTGACTGGAAGTATCAGGATAAAAATTAGCACATGTGTTTACTAAGACAGCTCTGCTCCAAGAAAATACACCTGTTTACTTTTCTGATAACAAAAATATTGTTAATACCATTTTTATTTACAGTTATCTTTGCAGTTAAATTACTCTGCAGTGTTTTAGTCCCTTTTGTAATCAGACAGATAATCAGCTTTAATATTATTCATATAAGTGTTTTTCCCCATGGGTCCAATAACATTAATCATAACATCAGAATAGCAAGGTGATCTTTCTAGTTTCCTTAATCCTATTTACACCATATGGCAAACACAGTCTAACTAGAAATAGAACAAATGTTTTTTCAAAACCAGAAAATAGTTTCTTCTAAGCAACAACAATTGAAATTCTAATTTTCACTGGAATGTATTAGTTAGTAGATCTCCATATTGCTTATCTTCATAGTAACAATGGAATTTAAATGTAGCTACAACTTCCTACATTGCCTAAAAAAAGGAATGGGCATTAAATATTTTTCCTCAACTTAGCCAAGATACAAATGATGCTCTGACAGGTGATTACCCTGTGTCACCCTCTTACTGCCCCTTCCTAAAAAGTGTCCGTCGTAAAAGCATTTGCTGTGGCAAAACCTCAGACTAATTCTTGGAGTTTAGTGGGAAACAAAACCAAATTCCAGGGGTTCCCAAGCTCATTCTGAGTTTCAGAAACCCAAGAATTGTAGGTACAACATGCCTTTATTTGGAATCTGAGAAAACAGACTTCTTCGTGTGTTCAGATGGCCTTGGTGCTCATTGAACAAGTCTGCTAAAGTGGAAACAAACTTGATTATACAAGTATATAAATGCTGAGTTCAGAACGCAATTGTAAAGAGGAAAATAAAATTGCATGGATCTCTGTGTGTCCTCACCAAACTCACGGAAGAACTTCTTGTGTTCCTTTCATATTTCCAATAACTTCCAGTGAATTGGCACTTACAGAGTTTTCTGAAAGTACATTTTCTTATTGAAATTGTTTAGGATATAAATCTCCCTTGCTGTCTTACTCATGACTTTTAAGAAATTTCTTCTAGTTCATCTTTATTCTATAATTCAATCAGAATTTAAGATTACTAGACCAGACTTCTTCAATAAGTATAATTCGAAGTTTTACCCAATTTTGGGTTCTTTTGGCATTATTCTTTAAAATGCACATGCAGCATTCCCCTTTGACTGAGGAACTTTCTTGAACGTGCCTTTAATCATATATCTTAATTGGCCTTTGCATGCTAAGCTTTGTTCATACTACTCAATACATTTTCAAGCAGCAAAAATAATAAATAAGTGATAAAATATTAAGTAATCAATAAAATGTGTATTTTCATGAGATTTGCCTGTTCATACCTCATAATAACATGAAGTTCTTTTCATTAATGACCAGAATTGTATGAAGACAAAATCTGCCAGCCATAGAATTAACCAGTTATGCATGAGAGCATGTTTCCCCTTTCCCTGCTTTCTTTCATCCCTCTTGCCAGTTTTAGAGCTCCTGATGCCATGAGAAACACATATTGTGTCTTTTAGTCTAGCTCACATAAATTCAGGGCACTGTATCTAGTTGCCAAATGTATATAGATGATAGCATGCTTTCTTAATATAGCTAGCTCTGCAACTCCACTCCTAGCCTTCATAGTGATGAATAGTCATTAATAATTTGTAAGGTGTCTTTTATACTATGCCAAAATATATATATAAAAAATACACTTAATTAAGCACAGAGCATTTAAAGAAAAAGAAGGTAATGTACAGCTTCAGCTCTTCCACTTGCAACAGAGTGAATGCTGCAGGAAAGAAAACTGGTACAAGTTCTACATTCATAAAGATTCTCTGATTCAGGACCAATCAGAGACGTAATTCAGACCAAAACCAAAAATTATGTTCTTTAATCAAAACTCAATAGATAGCTCAAGTGATATGGCTTGTTCTTACATTTTACATTTAAAATTATAGTCTTTGCAGGCACAGTAGCTGGCAATGATGGAAGGGAACGGCTTCCCTTCAGCCAAAACAAGACCTGGTGAAATCGTGTAATGTAGTTTCTAGGCCTGACCTCTACTGAAAGATCTCAAAGAATCTCTGGATTTCTAAGGTATTTTTATACTTAGCTTATCATTATTGTATTGAAAGTCAAAAGTTCATTTGAAAAAAATCAGTACTGATACTAAAATCTTTTCATATAGACTAGCTTTATCTATGCAGAGTGTGCCCATTTACCTATAGTCATTTCATCGTATTTATGATTGTACATGAATCATACAAAAATCAAAGCTAATTATTATATGCAAAAGTACTATGGAAATGGAATTTAATATGTTTTTAATATCATTTAACACAGAGAAATGAAAGAACAAAACAACTGTCTACAGGATGCTCTCTAGTCTAGAGTTTGGAGAATCTACAATCCTTACAGCTAGGATGGATTCTTGGTCCAGGTTGAAGCTCTTACATACAATATATTGAACAGAAGAAACTTGAATGCTAATGCAAATATATTTTCTAAGGTGGCATATATTTTTTTTAAAATTATGAAAACACAATACTTCCCAGCTGCCTGAAATTCTTCAGTAAGAAAACATTTAAAGCTTATTTATAATTAGATCAGTAGCAGCTAGTGCAGCAAAACTTCATGGTTCCTTGAATTGGTGGTCCCATTTCAAATAAACAGTTTAGAAATCAGGTCAGAAGCAAATCAAAAATACATGCCATGCCCTGAAGACAGGAAACATGTTTGCTATATCATTTACAAAACCTCATTAAGTTACTTACAAACCATGGGTAGCAAGTTCTAACAAAAAAGGTAGAGTGCAACAAAAGTAATTAAAAAATAATTTAGCCCCACATATGCCCCACAGAGTTTAGTAGCTGGAGATCAGCCCACATTCTGAGTGAATTTCATTTAAGCTTCCTTGTCTTGCATTGGAAATTAAAGAGTGATAAAAATATACCTGGTTAATAGATATCAGACTACATTTCACCCCGCTGAAAATATTCCTTATTGTAGTGAATCTTATTATCCATATGGTTGTCATTTAGGCCACAGCTACCCTATTTATCTTTTATTGTTCTTTAATTTTATCCGTGAACAACAAAATTTCAGAAAACTTAATTCCTGTCATCTATCACAATATATAACGAGCCTTAAATTAGCTAAAGAAAACCTTAGCTTTGCACAGATGGCCAGGTGCTGTCTGATAATGGTTCACAGGATGTCTTTCATCAACACCTGAACATATACAGCTGTTTAAGTAGAACATATATACACATACCCCTTCTCATTGACATGTTCTCATCTGCCTGGCATGAAACCTGATTCTAATGTGTGTATTAGCTTCTTTTTATTCTCTACCACAGCCCTAGTTCTACAAGGCACTGAAGCCAGGGATAAAATCAAGAATATGAGCATCATTTGACTCTATGGAATTACATATAGGATGGAGGCAAAATACATTCCAAATGAGAAGCTTTCCTTTGAAAGGGTTTGGATCTTAATGTTAAAAATGCCTAACCATTTTGCTGAATCAGAACGGTGAATTACAGAGCATGAAGAAGTGATTACCTCCATCTTCTAAATTTGATACCATACCATTCTCTTCTACACAGCAGTAGTGATGGCTTGCAGGAATTCTTGACAGGTAGATAACTCATTCAATCAATTAAGCAGTTATCACCTCGTCACTCTTTGTTTCACTTATGGCTTATTTTAGAAAAGAAGTTTGTATTTTCAGTCTCCTTAAATGCTTTTAAAAGTGCTCAAAAGATGTTCTTTAGCAATTTCCCATGGGTGTAATTTGTACTTTATATATTATTTCCATGGTAACTTCACAGAACAGGAACAGGGTTGTATGTTGTGTTACATCCATCTTAATTTCATTTAGGACATGTCATTTTGGGGGTTTTTTTCCCAGGGTCAGTTTTCATTTAAAAAAATATTAAACGGTCTGTAAAATGAAGATTGAAAAGGCAAATGTACTTTAATATAATAGCCTACTGAAGTCCATTTTCACAGTACATTAGCTTTCATCTTTGAATAAAATACCAGGGATCTCTTTATTATTGTTTATATTTTCAGTAAAGCAGTAACGGAATTCTGTTGTAAGTTTTCTGTGACAATGATGTGGAATTTTTCCTGAATTACTTGGAAACTTGCTCCCTGACCTTTTTACTGTGCTATTCCTAGTTAATGAAAGTACTAGTCATGGAAAGAGGCAACTTTTTAAAAAAGTGAATCCAAGCATCTGATTGGTTTAATCTATCCACAGGAGACATCCTCATGTGCTTCTGCCTTTGCATCTTTTAAAATTAAAGCATTGAAGCACTTTTCTCTGTTCCTACTTGTCTCCCCAACCCACACAATCTGTCAGCATAATTTAAAAAAATTGCGATCTGAATCCTCTTTAAACCAACTAAACATGCTTTAATTGACCACAATGCTTTTATAATCTTTTGGTTCCCAATTCTGTAAATAATTAGTTATAAATACATGTATACAAATAAATGGGACTCCCTATTCAACTAGTGTTACTTAGTGTTGTTGCATAGGTACATGCAATTCTCTCCAGAGTCAGACTTCTTTTTGGTTGTCTTCATATTTATATCCTTTAGCCAAATATGTGTTCATTTCTAAGTAGATTTCGTAAGAAGTATTGAGATAATGAAGGAACTATAATAAATTAAGAAATGAAAACAGGAAGTGCTACTGGTGGGAATAGTGGCATGCTAGCAAGAGACATTTATTAAAAGATTAGGTTTCATTTCTCTGTTTGCATGTGCGTCCTCCTGAACATTAAGAAATACTATGTAAGACACCACACAACTTCATCACGAATCTGTCAGGGTGCAAAAGCATGCTTTGCAGATCCTGAAATATACTGGATGGAAGGCATTTTTACAAAATATCAATAGAAAATATACTTCAGGGAGCAGTTGTGCTGTGTAGAGGCAGAATTGCATTACAGTTGTCTCCATTAAGAAGTCAGCAGTCACCGACTGATTCTGTGAAGTCATTTCTTGTTTGCAGTGGGGGGAATAGCAGACAGCTGTGTGGTTGAAACAATTGCTTTTAATTATACATAATATTAACTTATAGGCAGTTTAATGACAATTACTGTATCTCAAGAACAGCTTCAGAATATTTGCATGTTTACTTTACAGTGGGACCATTTTTTCACTGGAAAACCATTTTAATATAAAATAACTCTTAATTTTGAAATTCTAAGTGATTTAGAACAGAAATTTTCAAGAAGGGTAAACAGGTGAAATTTGAAACAATGTTTCAACAAAACTTTTCAAAACTGAGTGTTTCTATTATTTTTCTAATTTCTGTAGGGTAAGATACTAGAATTTCCTGATTAGTTAATTCTTTTTTTCTGTCTTTGATATGTGCCTATGTGTTTCTCACTCCTGTTTTAGAATGCATGACACATTGTTTTGATTCTGTGAAAGAAATTGCATGCATTAAGTTTTGGCTGAAGAAGAGAAACATGGAGACAGGATTTTGTAGGAAGTGTTTTCTGTAGCAAGCGACACCTTCATCTGTAAAGGTACTTCTGGCTCTCCTCAGCTCCCTTCTTCTACTCTGTACAGCCTCTTCTCAGTTCTTACAGTTGCTCCCACTGTTTGCTCAACTTCACACCTAGAAGGGGGCAATGGAAAAGACTGAGCAAGTTTTGCTTGTTACGTGCCTTTTATAGTGTGTTTCATTCTCATACTGTCTTTGGGATTACAAAAAGGGTAGAAAACCACAGCTGATATCCACGCTCACTTTCCTGTGGCAAAAATGAACCCCCATGAGTAGATCTGAGAGAGGGCATTGAAAGCAGGGTTGTTGCATCTCTGCTGTTTAACTGTGATTTCGAAAAAGGAGAGGACAGAATCAAGATGGCTGGTTATCAGTGGAGGCATCAAGTTCTTATACTGGGCATATATGCAAATCCCACAGGACCCAGAAGGTGTGGATATTGTGGTAAACCATAATATTAATAGCAACACTGAGGCAGAATCTCAGAGACTTTCATATCTTTTTTCTGAGTCCTTGTGAATAATTTTACTGCCTATCCATAAACAAAAAAGAAAAACCTCAATATAAGACTGAAATTAACAGAAAGGCAATATTTTGTCCTTATAAGTATAATGTTTGATTTACCTATTTCTTTGAAATTCATGTTTTGTGGTTTAAGTAAAGGCAGACCAATAATCTAAGTTAACTTTCCTCAGTTTTGTAAAACACAGTTTTTGTTTGCTTTGAGTTTTTTATTAAATTATTGTTAGATAATAATTACTAAGTGTTATCCAAGGTGGCCTTAAAGCAAAACGTAGGATCACATTTTGTTTGTAGTAAATACATCTGACTACAGACATTTCTCAAAGATCACTTCCTTGAAGTCATGCAATTTGACATAATATTTTCCTTTCAAAATGATTGCTTCACCCTTTTCTTTCAAAAAGCTTTTATATTAGAGGAGGCATCCGATCTCTGTTTTATCATAGAATCATTTAGGTTGGAAAAGACCCTTCAGATCAAGTCCAACAATTTAGCATTTACGATGTGTGCCAGTAAGTTGCAACATGGGTTGTCTTACATGTTATTTCTGTGGGGCTTTAATTTCATATTTCCAAGGTTTGGGGGAAATTATTCTTGAAAGCTGGGTGTTTTTATTGCCAGAAATGTAAGGCACATGAAGCCAGAAGTGAAGTCTCAGGAAGCCTGTCTTGATAGCACTGTATGCAGGTTCCAAGATTGCCTTTCAGTGTGTGAACCTTCACAGACAAGAGTAAACAATGCCTGCAGTGCTGATCATAACATAGCATGGCATTTCTCCATAGGACCCTTTCATTCTCACAGTTGATCCTTTTTGGTGCATGGGTGCTGTGAAAAATGGTATTTATGATTATTGTAATGATTTTTAATGATTATGGTAATATGTAGAGACAAACCTTAACCAACATATAACTACACGTTTGAGAACATTAGACAGAGCAGATCTCAAAAGTCAACCTGACCTACCCACAGCAACCCCGAGCTTTAGCTGGAGAGATTGCCCTGAGGAACTCTGCATTGTACCATGCCATTATAGATAAAATCTTATGAGAATTTAGGATTCAAAATCTAAGAATATAAAAGAAACATAATCTTTCAAAACCCTGTAATTTCAACTGAATGTGGGCAGATCTGTTAGGAGTGACAGAAATTGCTCACTGGCGTAGAGGCTGTGCAGATGACTCTCCATATTTTGCTTGCACTAGGTTGGAAGTGGGGTTAGTGTTTCAAGTTTCAACTTTTCTCCTAACTTTTAAAACAATTTCTGTTGTTAAACATTTTGTGTTCTAAATGAGCTTTTGGGGCCATTCTTACCTGCAGTAATGTGACTGTCTGTCAACTCTCATTAATGTATACTTACTATCGTTTGCTAGTGTGACCTCATTGTATATTGACAAGGTGCTGCTGCCGTTGCCACAGCATTACCCTTAACACAGTACCAGTGCTTTCCTCCTGAAGGTGACAAAATGCCTTGAAGATGCTAATGAAGTAGGAGTCCCAACACCCCTGCAAGATAATTAGGTAACTTTATTCTGTATTAAAGATGGAAGCAATTCAGCTGCACAGAGGATGATGATTTCTTCCAACTGGCATAATATTTTGAGGTGTATTAATTCATGGGGATAGATTTGAAAAGAGACTTCTGTACAGCCATGTTCACTTCTGTCATAAAAAGATAGTACAGTGGTGTATTTTCAGTGTGAGAATGTTTGCTTTCTGCTTTTCCAACCACCCCCAGCAAATTCAAATGTATTTCACAATGAGATTTTGAATTATCAAAAAATTAAGCCTGGATCCAAAATTATTCTTGGGTCTAACTTAAACAAAATTAACTACATCTAGGTAGCATCTCCATTTGTGGAGATTTTAAAAACCAGACTGGATAAAGCCAGAACCTCATCTGACCACATGGCTGACACTGCTTTGAGCAGGAGGTTGGACTAGACACCTTCTGAATTTTCCTATGTACCAATAGTTTCATGATGTTTACTGCTAAAAACTCCATGCCCATGACTATTACATGTATGTATCATGAGTATATTATTTTGTGAAGGAACTGAATATTCAAAATAAGATTAATGAAGAATGCATCCTATGCATTGTAATAAAATACCAAAACTTCTTAGAACTTCTTAGCATAAATGGAATGATGGCACCTTGTAGAACCTCTCCTGCATTAAATAAGCAAATGACTTAATTGTAGCTAAAATGCTTCCTAATAGAAATAGATAATAATAATGGAATCTGGAACCAGAGGATGCAAAATGTAAATGGCTCAGAAAATATTCTGGGTATCTGTCATGCATATTTTCAAGATGATTTAAAAGATTGTAATGAACTGAAATCAAATTACGATACATCTATTGCTCCATAATAATGTTTTGTCTGTGAAGTTACAAGTAGATATGCATCACATTTATACAATGAGTGTAAATGAGTTTACGTTGAGTATAAATTTATCATTAGCTTGCATCATTCAAACCCTAGAAGCCTGGGGACCACAGAGTAAATACCATATCTTTTCTGCAGATTAATGCATTAATTGGCAGACAGTGTACGTAAGCTTGTTTATTTAATGAAGTTCGCAATGGTCTCTGCGGGTGAAAGCACACATTAAAACATTACCAAGCGAGCCTAACACTTTTTCTTCCTTTAATTTCTGGACCTGTTTGTGTTAATTCTTGATTGTTTTCTAGACTTTTCAAGCTTAAGACAGAGGTGATGCATAATTACCAAAATCTAAGGAACCCCTGAAATCAGGGTTGTCCTGTCTCTCAGCATGACTTGCACTGTGTCGATAGGGAACTGAGAAGAAGATATCATGATGCTCTATGGAGCTTTGGCAGACAAGAATGCTGCCCTTCTTATTTGAAAGATTCTTTCACCTCCTACTCGTGTGGGCAAGCTATCTTATTCAGCCTTTTGAGGGTGAATAACTAGAGCCAGGCTCTTTTGCAAGGTCTTTTCACAAACAGGAAGAAAAAGAAAAAGACCTAATGCCCCTGCTTGTGTGTGCAGTTCACTGTGCATAAACTGCAGCCTGTCAATCCAGCAAGAAAATTCTGCCAGTGAAGGCTGCTACAGAAATCAGTACAAAGAGACCACTGGAAAAGTACTTTAATCCACAATGCGAGAATAAAGGAAAAGTTAAAGAAACAGAAACATTGTACCAGGACAAGCATTTGTTGTCAGCTGCTGTAGCACATCACTTTTAATACCTGATACAGAGATTGGATCCATTTAGTGGCGATTTCCTATAGGTAATGTCAAGATCTCTTCTTCAGCAGATGACTGTGAAGCACAGCATCTAAGAAGGTATTAAGGCAAAATTTAGTCTGACTCTGATATATCTGAACTTTATCATCTCTCCTCAGCTGTCCAAGTAAAACCAAAGTGCGTGATCTGACTTTGTTTCCACCAAAGGCAATATATTTGGAAGAAGTAAAAGAGAATAGCAGAATGCAAAGCAATTGCCTCCTTTGATTTTGCTTACATGAAATATTTATAACTTGCATTCATATTGTTCTCAACTCATGTTGAAAGCATACATCTTAATACTTAAGTGGAAAGCGTACATCTTAACATTTGTCAACTTGTGAATGGACCACAGTAGCAATCTGGAATCTGACCCCCCGTCTGTTGTCTGATTACTTAATTGGAGCTGTTAGGGGACAAGTCCGCATACAGAAAAATGTTTGAAGTACTCTATTATTGCATGTATTATGTATATTTGATTATCATAATACTGGCAAGATTGTAAGGGAAGTGGATAAGCACAGTCCAGAGCATGGCCATGCAGCTATGGCCAGCTGGAAGCTACTTTTTCCTAAAGGGAAACATTTAGGTGCTGTAGTTCCCCTAGTCACACACATGCCACACCCCATGCAGAAGGGACACAGTGCTCAGGCAGTATGTTGACTGTCCAGCTTGAGTATCCTATTGTGTTCATTAGCTGTTCTGAGTACATGAAGACAATATGGATATTAGCCCTCCGATGAACGTGTACCTGTTTAACACTTAGCAGACTTTCAGGGTCAGGTCCAATTAACTTAAAACCATGGCTGCAGCTAGCAAGGAACCTGTGCTGGGGAATTGACTTCCAGCACTGATAACATTGATAGACCAGAACCAGAATCAGCAAGAAAAGCTAGTTTTGTAAGTAAATGGTCCATAAACATGACCTTGAAGAAGTTTGCTACACAGTGAGGCTTACTGATTCCTTATTTTTTTTCTTAAGGAAGAGCAAGATAACAGGAGGTGAAAACAATTAATGACAAAATTAATTGCCATGCAGATTCTCTTTCGCGTTTCTCTTGACACAGCTGCACCAGACCAAAAAAACCTTTTTTTTCTCCTGCCACCACTACTCTTCCCCAGCTCCCAGGTATAGCTCTGGCCACTGACTTCTGCCTTCCCCAGTTTACCCCTTTTGCCTTCTGTGCATGGGGAGCGTGCATAGTGAATTGAGTCAGTCCAGCTTTTTCTTATTTCTAATGCCTTCAAAAGTGGCATGCTTGAAATGAATCATACAGCAGTTTTTTCTTTCCTCCGAGTAATAATGGGAGTCCTCTGGATTTGGAATATACAGCCTGAGCAGCCTTCTGAGTCCTGGTTGTTTGCTAGGTTGTCAGAGAGCAGATCAAGAGGTGACAACAGGCAGCAGAAAGCTCCAGCTCTCATACCCTCATCTTGCAAGGTATTTTGTCACCACCTCAGTCTTGGGGATTAGAGGTTTTTCTCAGGATAGCCATGACTTAAAAGGTCCCTTCATAGTTCTGATGTGAAGGCTTTGCAAGCTGCATGTAGGGATTCTGTTGTGGTGTGTGAACGTTTCTTGCTTACTTTCTACAGCAGCCATCACTCTTAATACAGATCAATAAATTTCAATTAGCTACAGAGGCTTAAAATAACCCAGCTTAAAATTTGTAGAGCAGTGTTTAGCACTTTGTCATTTTTATCTTAAAAAAAAACTTACTGAAAGTGAGACAGAGAATATTCGTATCATGTAGTTAGATCAAAAAATTCTTCATTTGGGTTCTTTCACTCTTTTTAACTGGTATGCTTTTGATTTAACAAGACACAACTGAGTTCCTGTAGAAAATCAGTATGCAGCAAGCAAGCTTTGCAAGCTGTTGGGCTTGGTGGGTGCTTTTCTGTTCTCTGTTGGGATTTGACTTGAGGTCAGACTACATATGGGCTAAGGTGATGGCTTCATGTACAATACTGTTGGACTTCTTTTGCTATACCAAATAGAGCTGATTGATAGGAAAGGATTAGCAGGAAAATTGTGTATGTGTTTCTGTGAAAAATTTCTAGAGAAAAAGAAAACAAGAAATAAGTGAAGTCTAGCATTTACTGAGATGGTGGGTGACCTAAATTCAAATCTCTTATTTCTGGGCTATTAGGAGCTTTCATTTATATTTCCCTGTATCATAACCATAATTTTATGAACATTCTTATAAAAAGCTATCTCATTTCTCTTTTGGAAATATATGCATTAATCATGAACTATTTCTTAAAGCAATCAACTTTATAGCTGGGTTTCCCACTTTTCACAAGATTTCCCTAACCACATGGATCTGTCCGTCTAGAAACTTTCGAAGGACATAGGTTTCAACACAAAGCAGAAAAATAAAAAAAGAACAAAGGGAGAGGAAGGTGGTTTTTATTTTGTAGAGGATGGGAAACACTTCTCGGGATTTATCTTCACTGCAATCTTTCTTCATTGCTGGATATCCCTCTTGAATTAGAAAGGCAGAAGCTTAAATAACCTGTAATGACAACACTATATGAAATGTTTCCATTCCTACTTTTTCCTCTTGAATGTATTTCAAAGCTCATATACTTTATCACATGCCTAAGTAAGTTTTTATATATAGAACATTGAATTAGATCCTATCTCTTCCAAGTTCTCATTATGATTCTGTAATTTTAAAGGGATTCTTTGTGCTTGGTATCTTTTGGAATACACGAAAAATAGGGAACAATTTGTCCACATGGAAGGAGCGTATTATACTGATGAAACTTCCCCTATAATTGACATCAGTAAGTCATGCATCCATTCTGATCTCAGGTGCGTGGGGGAATAAGGGTGACATAATGTCCTTTCCTATCCTCATCTGAAATCCATACATCAGGTATTTTCAATGACTGTATCTATTAATATTTAATGTTGTTGGTCAGTTTCCATCACATTGCTTTCAGTGACACTGGTTTCAGTTTTTCATAACTCACAGTTAACTGAATCACCAGTCTGCCTCCTAATACTCGCTTATCCTTGTTAAAAAAAGAAATGCACACTGATATGTTATTTCTAGTATACATTAATATGTTGTTTCCAAGATGCTTTGATTTGCCATGCTGGGTGGTTTAGAAAACAATCTCTGTCGCCCATGGAAAAAAAACACTCACATAGAGAATTGCCTGCAATGTGTGGATAGATGGACAGTGACCAAGCCAAGCCATACATCAAATTTTTATCTGAGGAACTTTACTGTTAATAATTTTTACTGTCATCTTTTAATATCAAAGAAGAAAATACAGCATAGTGTTTTAACACACTCCAGAACACTTTATTAAATAGCATAGCAGTATGCTGTTGTAAATAGAGGTCAGGAGGAAGGGTAGCAGTCCTTTACAGATATAGGAACTTGATACTCTGGTATACCACTGGGATAAGAGTCTCTCTTCCAAGACTGTTTGCAGCTGACAGTGCTATCGACAACTCCAGCTCATTAAGGCAACAGTAACAATAACAGGGGGTGGGGGTGGGAATAAGTATCAGAGATATAGGTAAAAACAATGCTTTTGTTTATCTCAAGCAAAAAAGGCAACCAAAAGGGACCCCTGGGACACCTGAGGGAAGAAACTGTAATGCTAATTGACATGATTTAAAAAGATGACTCTGTTACTGCCAACAGTCTAATTTAGTCATTATCTCCCCAATGTTGAGGCAATCAAACCACTTGTTATATTTTTAGTAGATGGATAACGAGGTATGCGTCAGTGTGCAGATGTATATGCTAGAAGGTAGGCTAAAAGAACATGAAAAGAGCTATCTAATAAATACATTTTGTATGTTTTTCATGAAACTTCACTCCTTAGTGTTATTTGTCTGCTGAATGAGCTTCATTATATTTTGTGCAAATATGTGGTAATAATTTGTCATGAGGCCACAGAAAAACAGCAAAACCAAACAAAACTATCTACATCTCCTTAGTTTCACCATTTCTTAAATTAAAAGGTTTACCTTTTTACATAAAATCAAATATTTGTCAGAGCAAAAATGTTTTGTGGGTTTTTTTCTTCCCTGTGCTGTATGCTTGCTTTGCAGCAAATGTCCCTCTATTATAAAGAATTCTAGTGTTCACCTGGAAGTTGTCAAGACTGTAAGAATTAAGAAGCAGATGTACTTACTCAAAGGTTTGCTGCAATGCTGTCCTCACATCTGTTCCCTGTGTACACTTCCTGCTCTGAAAGTGTCCTGTCAGTATCATGCTTTTTTATGAAATGAGTGACAATGACTTGTAACATGTTATTCCTGCTCCAACCAGCCTCTTTTCTAAATTGTATGTGATTCAAATGAAGTGATGAAAAAAAAAAACCAACACAAATAGAGAAAAGTCTCTTTCCAGATCTCCCTGCTACCCAGAAAACTTCTCTTTTCTTGTTGTCCGCTCTTGACTTTTGTCATTAAACTTGCTATAAACTTTTACCTTTTTCAGTAAGTTTGCTGCAACTCAAAACTTCTGTTGTCATAAAAATAGGCTTCAAGAGAGGAGAGAGACTTTACTTTGGGAAGTCCTTGCTCATCCAGCATTTAGTGATGCTAGAAGTAGCTGAAAATTTATTCCCATTGAGAGAGTTAGGAACTTAGAACAGTTTTTTCTCCTTTGTGAGGGCTGCTCACAGTTCGTGCGGTCCTTCTGCTGCATATTTTGCTTGAAGTGTATCTGATGCCCTCCTTTTTCCTTTCCCATCTTTCTTTCACAGTGGCTATCCAGTGGGATATGCAATTTTGCCAGGAAGGGGACAAACACAGGCCCCAGTAGCACTGATATTCTGCCACCCCAAAAGAACATTTTGTTATGGTTTGTTTGTTTCTTTGCCAAAAATGTTGTGAAATCAAGTCTCTGTCTCAGTTTCAGGACTGGGCCAGTCAAGGAACAAATGTCTGAATGAGAAGGAGAGTAGCCAAAAGCTCCAAAGATAAGGTGTTCTTATGCCATGTGTTGATCAGAGATCCAGTCTTTACTTTTACTTGAGCAAGATATGAACAAAAAATATATATACTAATGTCCCTGTTTCCAGATACTTTAGATGTAAAATTCTGAAAGGTCTGTTTCAAAAGTGCTAAGTGGTCTTTTTAAATAAAAGGGGAAAAAAAAATAAAGTGCAACCCTCAATATATACTAATGTCCCTGTTTCCAGATACTTTAGATGTAAAATTCTGAAAGGTCTGTTTCAAAAGTGCTAAGTGGTCTTTTTAAATAAAAGGGGAAAAAAAAAATAAAGTGCAACCCTCAAAAAAGTTGAAGTTTCACATTAACAACAGGTTATTTTTGCTTACACTTTGTTTTTGGGCAGAGAAACAAAAATACTAAACAAGAACTTTTGAAAAAAATTCTCGTTTGCTTAGCTCTTAGTTCTTGCAAATTCAATAGAATTAATGCTCTTCCATGACATTACTACACTTTATCCCAGGATGGTATAAATGGGCCTTAGAAAATTACCCTGCCAAGAATGGATTAAGAGCATTAGCTTGCATAAGGAGTCAAATCTCTGACCTCTACTTTGATTCACCTCTCATGAGTGCCACAATCCACTGGGAGAGAATGACAGGAGTGATAGCCTTTACAGAGCAGAGCGCATGGGTGCTCTTGTACATAGAAGAGCTTTTGAGGAGTTGGATTGCATGTGGGTCAGTCCAGTCACTATTTACTACTGTCTACTGCTAGAGCAATTTGCATAGGGGAGATTTTTGTACAGCTTGTTAGAACAAGCGTAAGGGAATTGTTGTCAGACAGGAGACTACACAAGGGAATATTAACAAGCCAGCAATCTGTCATTTGCCATCTGATTTTTTTTTTTTCTTAATAATATCTTAAAGCATAAACCAGTCATAGCCTGCAGGGTGAATGGGCACCTTCATCCTGGGTGAAGAATGGGCAAGTGACATATGAGCAATCCCCCCTTCTACAGAAATACCTCCAGCTCTGCTTCAGAAGAGTAGCCTCTCTGCAAAAAAGAGCCACGCTCAAATAGTGGTTCTCCACTAAAACAATTGCTATTGTGCTTTGCTTTGGTGCTTCTGAAAGGAGAAGGGGAAGGAGTAAGGGTAAGAAGAGAGTCCTGCTACTGTGAGTGCAGTTGTGAGCCAGGGCTGAACTTCTGTGAGGTTCTCAGTTCTGGAAGTGCAAAAAGACATGCATGATGTACATGAAACCACAGACATTTTAGCACAAGTTAAAAAGAACTACAATTCACACCTGAATGACAGCAAAGCAGTTTTACTCCTTGATGTTAATGTATTTTCTGGAGACGGCATATGTGTCATAAAGGGGTGATGCAAACAATTAAGCATATGCTTTCTGACATTTGAACCATGTGGTACTGTGCCTGGTGAGGGAAACATATCTGTACCTGAAACAGAAAGAGCTTTGTAAAGATTTCTCTATTGACTCTTGTGTAAGGTTGTAATGAATTACAGTTCTGTTTAGTGTTGGGAAGGGATTGAACTAGCACTTAGATAAAATAATTCTGATATTTATAGTTGTATATCATAACCACAGCTGAGTTTTGACTCCACAAAACAATTTCTCAATTTACTAAGAATAGAAATCTGTGCTGCTGAGAGGAAAGGTGCCTTCCTTGGGCAAGGGAAGCCCTTAGTGGTGCTGCAAGTTACCTGATAAATGGACCTCAATGACTGTAGAACTCACCTACTCTGCTATAGTTTTGATTACACAACTCCTGTGTTGGAAAATACTGTTGCTTTAGTGAGCTGCTTTATTACTCTACTCAGAGAAGAGCAATGTTCACGTCTTAGTGAACACTTCCCCCATGGCTGGTATTCCCAATCCAACTGATACAATGCATGCCTTGTACTACAAAAGCAGCTGAGCACACTTCTAAACCTATCAGTTAGCATGTACTATGAAGGGCCACGATACAGAAACAAAATACTTCCCACCACCAAAGACATTTCTAAAGCTGTCATTCAAAGCTAATCCATGTTTGGACATAAACTATGCCTGCTGGTATCTTGCTTTCACTTTGTATTGAATCCCACTGATCAAGAAGCTTGAGCTTCCCAAGAAGGGAAGGATATGAGACTGCATTAACTTGTAACCATGAACAGTTTGCAACAGCTTTCAGCTCTCTGATGTGGGCTGCACCCTTCTTGTATCCCACAGAGTATCACACATATCACCAAGCTCCTAGATAACCAACGCAGTTCTGCACTGCCTAGCAGGTTTGTTTTTTCCTACTTGCACTTAAATATGATGTGCAAACATGGAGAACCGGTCACTCATGCACTTTCCAGAAGTACTCTAATCCAATATAGCCACCTTAATGAACTGCCAAGAACACTAGGCCTATTATTGTCATGAAGTGTTAGGTCATTTTATGAAAATATGACCTTCTTTAAAAACCTGTCTAAATTATCTTCCTGGAGCTTGTGTGGTATTAGTGATGACGAAAAAGGAGAAAGAGTGGGTTTGATGCTTATTTTTTCAGGGAAGTGCTTAATCTGGAAAGAATTAGAATGACATAATGCATATGTTATTCTTTGTTCAGTAAAGTCTGTAGGAAGACACCCATATCCTAGATCATAATTTTGAAGGAGAAAACTTCCACAAAATGGGACTTTGGAAGACAGGTTTTCTGGGGCTGCCATTAAACAATAGAAATACATCTTGCCTGGTTTTGATAAGGGGACATATATTAGCCACTACCAAGACTATATCAGTGTTTAGTATAATTTAGCCCTCAAAGTCTCCAATAATTTACATTTTAGCATTAACATTTTCATATGTGTATAATGCCTTCAAAGTATGTGAGGGATTATATAGGCATATAGTAATGGTTCTGCCTTGGAAAGTTAAAAAATCTGTCTGGGTGCCAACAAGTAAAGGGACAGAACAATACATGGCATTCAAGGATATATGTATTTATATATATATTTAAAAGTTAAAAAACAGTAATACACTTCAAAGTTTGGTAGTATGCCTCTAAAATGTTATTCTTTAGAGTATGTAAGGTAATGCAATTTAAGTCTTAGAGCTAAAATACTTGATTTCTTCTGAAAGAAGTCTAATTATGACAATGACCTACCCCTTAACTTATTTTTTTCTCAGCTGCTAGCCTCAAGTTGCACCAGGGGAGGTTTACATTGGACATTAGGAAAAACTTCACTGAAAGGTTGTGAAGCACTGGAACAGGCTGCTCAGGGAAGTGATTGAGTCACCATCCCTGGAGGTATTTGAAAGATGTGTAGGCATGGCACTTAGAGACGTGGTCTAGAGCTGGACTTGGTAGTGTTAGGTTAACGGTTGCATTCAGTGATCTTAAAGATCTTTTCCCACCTAAACGATTCTATGATTCTAAGATTCTAGTAGTATTTCAACTGTCACCGTTTGTACAATGTCTAGAACAGTCGGGGCCCGTATTCTGTAGGCCTTTAAGCACTGCAAGAGTTAAAATTAATCGTGATAATTATAGAAAGTGTATGCTTAAGAAGGCACAGTGCAACAATTGCACGACGTATGACAAGGGTACTGCCAGTGGTAAAGCAGTAAGCAAACAAATGGGGCAGCAGCCTTGTTTTAATGTACTACATTACAAGATGCAAAAGATAAGCCTGAGTGCAAGTAGATAAACAATCCAATACTCCAGTGGGATGTTGTGCATCACAGACAGAATACAGTGCAGATCCTTTGAGATAAGAGTCATCTGATCATATTTC
>NW_010392421.1:3792-7176 GCF_000710305.1 Buceros rhinoceros silvestris | reverse complement strand
AGGAAAGAAAGAGCAGTGCATTTAAGCATGCAGATTGATACGCTAAATTTAGGAAATGGGTTGAATGTCAGCAAGAAGTGGGTGAGGTAAAATATGAAAGTAGGGAGAACATGACACTCTCATGTTCTCCAACCCACATGCACTAAGCTAGATGAAAGTCTGACCCTATGGCTATATTCATCTGAGAAATACATTTATTAAGATAAAGTGCAGTCTTTCATATATATGAAATTCTGCAAATACAGACCAACTGCACCATATGGTTTTAGTGTGTGGTAGATTAAACCATATTTTTTATTAATCAAAATTTTCAAATATTTTATTTAAAAAATGAATTGCAATATTATTTATGAGCTGTATTTGGAAAAAAAACCCCTACCAGTTATATCTTGGTAGGCCTTTGAATTTTCATCTGAAATTTGTGCTAATCCAATACAACTACAGAATATTTTTATGGTATGATGAAGTGCAGGGCAAAATGACAAAAAAATGTAATGACATCTCTTCACATTTTCCTTGTCATTTCCTCCATAAGAGGAAATTTGTGACTATGAGCTGTTAAAGTGACCTGCATGTCGTTTTAGAACATCATCATATCATAGGACCTGATACTTATTGCCAGTAAGAAACTGAATATTATTCTCACATGAAAGGTTAATCATGTGCATAAGTGTTTGCGGGAAGGAGCTATTAAAATGTGCACTGTATGTGCCCCAGTAGCAAGGCAAACCTTGAAGAAAAATGAGACAGAAAAATTCCAATCCATTGCTTATCTGGCAATTTTTAGCCTTCAGCTCCCACAGACACAGTCTGGAGGAACATCAAACAAAGGGAGAGAAATCAGCATTACAATTATTTGAAATATTTCATATCAAAGCTTATAAAATGACTAGGAAGCAATCAGTGCCAACATCTCACTGCTAATACATGAGTTGGCTCTTCAAGGTTGAATGCCTTTTACTTTTAGTGATATCAGAAACAGGATACTGAATTACCTGCATTTTGCCTTAGGATTGGAGAACGGGTGCTGTGCATCTGCTAATATGTTGTTAACATTCTTGCATGCTAAAACTTTTAGACACTGTTTGCAATCCACTGCTCAAAATAAATCATCACGCAATCCATTCTCACCTGCAACTAGCAGTTCACTCACCATAATTTCCCTCCTCAAAGGTTTTAAGAAACCCTAAATCCACCAAGCAAAACATCTTTCATTTACTATTTTGAAATTAAATAGAGAAATTCAAAACCACACGTAGAAGCATGAGCCACAAAGGCTAGGCACAAATTGCCCTTAATTCTAGTAGGTATGATAGGTTTTTATGTAATTATAAATATTTTCATTGCTGCTTTTCTTTATAATCAGTTCAAAAGTGGAGGCTGGAGCCTACCTCCTACATTTCTGACCTTGGAGTTCTCATCTGAGGAACACCACTATAGCAGAACACAATAGTGTACGTTATGCTAAAGTGTTTGATTTCTTAATTGCTGCAAAAGATCTGTCTTTCTTGGTCTGTCAGCCCTCATCATGCTAATACATTGCAGGACACTGAACAGCATTAGAGGCAGCACAATTGCTCTTACGCACAGAGCAGAAATCCCCAGTACAAGACATGCCATATACTTTCTGACAGCAGAAATGGGCTCAGCATCAAACTTTTTACACAGCTGTTCCCACACAACTGAACAGTTACACACACTTCAGATTCAAATACCAAGAATCAAGTCCATGCGATAAGCTGCCACCATGGAAACCACCTTTTCCCTTTTATTAAACATGGAAAAAAAAAAAAGGGAAAGAAAAATTTCAAGTGGCTGAAAATGCTTGATATTCAATAGTCTTGCAATTCTAATGACCTCAGGAGTTTCTAGAAAAAAATAAGCCTTTCTGCTCCACAGTTTTTAGGTAGTAATGCTACTACTGGAAAAGATTAGCTGAGAAGGACTGCAGCTTTCTCTACTCAGTTCTGTCTTGTTTCCTTGAAGACAAAATAAATCAAACATATGCAGAAGTGAGAGGAATAGATAGCCAGAACAGAAAATACATCATCAGTGGTGAGCGCTGAATGGTGCATCATTGCGTCTGAAAAAAAAGACAGGAATTGCACACAATCTGCTCAGCTAGTCTGACACTCAGCTGTGTCTAGCTGTTCAAGATATTATCATTAGCTGCCTTTCTCATTATAAGCTTATTGCAATCGAACAAAAATACAATGTTTTGAGCACCTAAGGCTAGCAGGTTTGCAATGAAATGGATTAGAAGTCATAGTTTGCTAAACACATCTGCTTTGACAATGCCTCTTAACAAAGTGTCACCACTCATTGTGTAGCTGTGTTAGCTGAAAAAGAGGTATTTCACCCATTAGCAAGAACCAGTGTTGAGTGTTTCTAGACCCCAAGCCTACGAAGTAGATCTACTCTGGAGTAGAGTTCATCACACCGATTGATGGGTGCAGTCGTACAAATACAGCTCTGGTCATCTCTCTCTGCCTCCCCATTTTACTAGCACTTAGATTTAAGTCTGCATTCTTTTTCATGTTCAGGGCTGCAGGTGTGCCTCTGCAACTGGAAAGATTCGAAGAGAAGAAATATGAAGTCTGTATGAAAAGGATACAGGAAAGCAAGCAATGTTATGAACACAAGCTCACATCTGGAAAGAGATGATGTTCTCTATATGCCTTGTCAGTTTTGGTCTGGTCAGGTCATTTGTAAGGGTCTGGATGAGGAAGATGAGGAGGAAAGAGAGGAGAAAAAACTCCGGGAGGTGGCAGAGTCTGTGGGTAATTCTCGTTCTATTACTGACAGACAATGTAACCTGATGTCTGGTACACTCCCTCCTCTTTTTTATTTTGTTCAGTAGTTAGGTCCCACATTCTATATCAATTTAAAGTAAATAGCTTCTGATTCATAGTACATGTTCTCTATATTAAGTGATAGATTTACAAAACTTAGCTTTGAAATGTTCTAATTTCATATTGTAATTGCTGACCGACTTCGTAAATCAGTTTATGCAAGTAGCTTCATTGGAATAAAGTTAAATTAGACACCATTTCCTCTGTAGTCTCTCTGAAAGACTGGGAAAGAATCCAACCAAATCCAAGACATAACTACTGAACAAAAAATAAGCTCAAGTTTAGCATTAATTAGGTTAATGTAAAATTGACACAAGCCCAGCGTTATGGCAGTCCTCAGGTATTGAATTTGAGATGGACAAGTACACAAACAGGAGAATGTTTGGTAAAGCTGAGAGAAAAGGGAGAAGACACCGAGAAGAATATCCTGATTGTACTTGGAGGCACCTAGTCATCAAGTCCTGCAGGGTCTTTTTGCCTTGACAGGCAAAAAGTCCAGGAAAAATGATTGCCATTATAATTATCCTGCTGA
>NW_010392421.1:0-3684 GCF_000710305.1 Buceros rhinoceros silvestris | reverse complement strand
GTAGCATGGCATTCTCCTCAAAGGTGAGAAAAGACCCATGTCAACTGGAGGCAGAGGTAGATTTATGAAAAAGTCTTTAGTTATTTTATGTGATATACCTCACTGGACCCTGGAGTGGTAATTTGAAACCAAGTCCAAAAAGAGGACTTGCTGAAATACAGAGAAAGGATAGAGTACTATTTCCAGAGATGGGAAAAGCTAATAGAAACCTGGAAGAAACGATCAGATGGAGAATTGTAATTGTAGTGTAGAAGAAGCAGGTTAATTGCTGTTCCCCTCCAACTAATAGGCAATGAGAGAGATTCAAATTGAGCATCAACATGCTTAATTTATTTTTTAAAAATCATTATGGCATTTTGAATTCTTTCTTCTAGTATCTGTAAACATTTTATGAAATGGATCTTAGGTATATATTGCGTGCCTAGTCATTATGTTAATACCTTTAATATTAAAAAAGGAAAGAAAAAAATGTCAATTCTTTCTGGATAGGATGTTTCATGACCTGTTTAAGAACCTCGTAAAACTAAGAGTCTGCTGGGATTAAATGTGCTTTTTACCTCTTTCCCAGACAGACCATAGGTCTGTTCTGTTTCAAACCCCAGCTGATCAAATTCCTCTCTAGGCAAGCCTGAGAATTGCTTAGGAATATACTTGATCTTTCTGCTCTCCTTGATATTATGTTTCCAACTGCAAGCTGAATTAAATTCCCTTTGTACAATCAATAATGATAAAGGAAGCATGCAAAGCTGTTATCATCCAAGTTTCAATCCATTGAAGCACCCCGTCCTATTTTCCTGTGCATCACTGCCTTAAATCTCAACAACTTGAAATGCCTTGTCATTGTATCTGACTCCTGTTTTCTGAAGACATGTAAGATCTGTGAACAAAGAGGTGATATCTATAAGCAGAGACTTCATGGCAAAAACAAAGAAATCTCTTTACTGACAATGATAAATAGGGATTCTTAACTGTTTAAAAAAATAATTGATGTGATTTTGAGAGATAAAATTATAACCATAAAAAAAAGAAAAAAGTTTGAGAATCCCCAAGGTTGAAATTTAAAGAGGTAGAAGACGTGTCATAGAGAAAAAGGTTTAGCATTAAATTAACCAGTAATTCAAAATTTTTGGTTTCTGCAAAATGAACAAAATAATTAAATCCCTGGCTCACTACAAGCTCTATTACCCCAGTAAACAGGCAAAAGCAGATTTGGGGGAAAAAAGCAAAAATCAGTAATAGCTTCTACCTATTTCTAGAAAAGCCACTGGGAAAACTGTCATTTCTGTGTCCACTACTGAATGGAATGTATAATTAATTTGCTCTTCTCGCTTGGAAGAGATCATCTCTTTCTGTGACAGTTTTGATCAGAACAAACCATCAGACCTCAAACCACCTCCTGCTGTGACTGATTAACACTCAGAGTAATAATAAAGCAAAATAAAATTATTCAGTATATGTTTTTCATAGTTTTGGCTTAGCATACTAGCCTCAGCTGATGTCTTCTGCCATATTAAGGGCTATATTTTTATACTTATAAGTGTCTCACAATTTTGACAGAATAAAAACAACCATAATGCATAACTTACTTTTCACTGTCACTTTTAAATACTTTGCAAAGGTGTCAAAGACTTATACCGGATGCTTGTTCAGTGTTATAAATACATAGAAAGTGAACCTCAGCATTTTAATCTTTCTTTGAAAGTCCAATATAAGAACAGTCTCTGTACAAACACTTTCTTAAAAATAAAATCTTTCAAATCATACATTTTTATTAGTTTTGTGTAGTTCATGCATTACGTGTCTGTAATTTATGAACCCTCATCTATTTGTGAATCTAAAATTATTCTCAGCTGGGAGCTAAAAATATCAGAACTGTGTTATTCTGCTTCTCTTAAGCACCCAGCCCAGCATTACCTTCTTTAAAATGTAATTAAATGTTTCGGGGCATTAAAAATTACACACACTTTGTCACCGAGATAAACCACGGCAAATGTGTATTAATGGAAACTGACGACCAATAGAATCTTTCCATATTCTTTCACTAATTGAATAAAGTATTAAGCATTACAAATTAAGACAGATTTTTAAATCTACCTTAAAATAGAAGTATTATATTGCAAATGGTGACATCTGTCCTTCGGACTTTATCTAATGTGTGTAATCTCTAATGCCCCAAAACATTTAATTGAATTCAGCTCAGCTACCCACACACAGAAATTCTGTATTGGCTGAAGTGCTTGCTGGATCAAACCATTGTTTGGATTGAATTACATGTCCAAATATTTGTCATTTTGTTGCCAATTTGTTTTTGCCAGTTCCTACCAAGACATACCCCTGAAATACCAACTTTATTTACAGACCTCTTGACATTTGGTCTATTTCACATAAAATAAACTGTTATTTACATGAGTTTAAAATATTTACGCTCCTTAAAATTGAATTTTACCATATGCTTTGACTTTCTAGCACCACATGCAGTGAATAAAATTGTAATGCTCAAAGTTAGAGATGGCATGCATGAGAGTACCCATAGCATGTTTGTTCTTGTAGAGGAATAACAGTAATTCTGTTTTCTAACTTGTCTTTGAGTCACTGCTGTGACTATCAATAGGGAGCTTGCCTAATTATTCTCTGAATTGACATGAGGCTTGGGTTTCTATTATACAGCTGATAGAAATTCACCACGCTAACACTGTAAAATAGAAGCAGTATTTCTAGCAATTTGTTCTAATCTGATGTTTGTTCCCTAAACCACATCTACCAGCATTCCAGCTGATGAAAGACAGAATTCTATTTGTTTTTTACTTGTTTACCTGGTCTCATCACGCTGATTTTTGTAAATATTTGCGAATCAATGAATTCCTTGCTGTATAGGCTCTCCCACAGAGGTTGACTGTAAATCTTCTTATGTGATTCAGATCTTCTGTACATTATCACCCATTATCATAAGAATAAAGAATATTGTTCATTTACACTGTAGTCATCTTACATTCTATTAGACATATATTAGAAATCTCACTTGGGCTCTCTTTGAGAAAGTCAAGGCTGTAAGGTCACAGATTTCATGTTGAACAAACCCCACATTAGTCACAAAAGAGACAGTCTCGAGCAGTACAAAACCTTGTGGTTTTTTTTTTTTCTTTTTTTTCAGACACCAACCACTAACATACAGTACTTGCATCTTGGAATTTCTTTCTAGCAATGGTATCTTAAGGTTAATCTGTACCAAAACCATTTTCTTCAGCTAATTGATATTCAGTGAACAGCCTGACTTGCACTGCTGAAGAATGCTTATCAGAGAAGTTTTTTCATTCCAAGTCATGATGTTGTGAGAAAGAACCCATCAGTTTTGAAAAGGAATTGTAGATTTTCTGTCTCTCCTCAGGACCCGGAATAGAAGACAGGTTATTCCCAACCCCATCAAGGACCATGGCAATTACAGGCTAGGTACATACTTGCAGTGACGTGGTTATTGGAGTAATGTTAAAGCATGACTGAGCAATGTACCTTTTAAAAATACTACTGAAGTTTGTGAATTAATGATCGAATCACTTCAGTAATCTGTAATACATTAACTTGTAACTGTTCTTAATGTTAGAGATGGAATTGGTCCAGGAATTGCTTTGTGCGTTTTAGAAGAGGCCAAGAACTTCCTGAAAATCACAGAATCATCTGGTTGGAAGA
>NW_010392420.1:12536-36563 GCF_000710305.1 Buceros rhinoceros silvestris | reverse complement strand
CTCAGCTTCATACCAAATATGACATATATGGAATGGAATTCCTTGTTGGTCAGTACAGGGTCACCGCTCTTGTCTGCTCCTCCATTTCTGCACACCGCTCCCTGGCAGTAACTGTAAACATCAAGCATTATCACTTCTAGCAGCAGACACTGTCTGCAGAAATATGCCATTAACTTCAGACAGTGCAGTCACTGAGAGGAGACTGAGCTGGAAAGTAAAATCAGTGAACAGAATTAATTCTGTTCTTTCTAACTCAAACCAGGTCAAGAAGGTGTATTAGGTACCTCTGTACTTTAAAGGCTGCAGGCTGCTTTAATGGACTTTCAGAGAAACCTATATATACTGAAGGTATTTAGGTTAGCACTTAATCTGTCGTGAAGCTATATTTGAGAGTTATTAATATTAATAGCAAATTTATATAGTTCTGTTGTTATTGCCTAGAATTTGAAATACTGAACTAGTTAATGAGAAAAAATAGAACAAAACAAAAAACCCTTAATAGTGGCTTGTGAAAATTTTGACAAGAAAAGTGAAAGATCTCAAAGAACTCAGGTGGTTCTCTGTTATTTTTTAAAATGTGAAACACCTCATCCCCATGCCAGTAAATATCCATTAAATGGTGCAGCAGGTAAATGCTATAATTTCTCTCTTTCATGTCTCTATGCCCTTTCAGAAACTCTCCAAGGGCTTGTGAAGTGGCCCGTTCATCTTAATGAGTTACTGCCAGGCAAATGAGAACATCTCAGGGACATGGGTACAGATAGAAACCATACCTGGGATGTCTCATGACTTCATTTCAGGGGCTCGTCTCATTTTTCCTACTCTGGTTACATCTCTTGTGAGGTTGCTGTTAATTAGAGCATAAAGTTTTATATTTAGATAAACAATTTTGCAGCATTGTGAGATTTCTTCTGCTGTTTCAATGTTATGTAACACTGCTGTTTGCATTGACCATACCCTCTGGATGTGACCATCCAAACAATTTGTAATCCACTGACCAGCCTACCCATCAAATCCATAGTGCTCCAGTTTAGAGAAAAGAATGTTGTGGGGAACTGTGTCAAAGGCCTTACAGAAGACCAGATAGATGACATGCATAGCTCTTCCTCTGTCCACCAATGCAGTCGCTTTGCTGTAGAAGGCCACTGTGTTGGTCAGGCAGGACTTGCCCTTGCTGAAGCCATGCAGGCTGTCTCAAATCACCTCCATGTTCTTTAACAGACCTTCTAGGAGGATCTATTCCATGATATCCTGAGGCACAGAGGTGAGGCTGACAGGTCAGTAGTTCCCAGGGTCCTTCTTTCTATCTGTTTTAAAAATGGGTGCAATATTTCCCTTCTTCCAGTTGCCAGGGACTTCACCTGACTGCTGGGACTTTTCACGTATCAGGGAGAGTGGCTTGACAACTACATCAGCCAATTCCCTCAGGACTCTGGGGTGCATCTCATCAGGTACCATAGAGTTATTTATGTTCAGATTCCTCAGGTGGTCACAAACCTGATCTTTGCTTACAGTGGGAGGGACTTTTCTTCCCTGGTACCCATCTTGTGCTCCATCAACTTGTGAGGTGTGAGAAGAGAGGTTATCAGTGAAGACTAAAGCAAAAAAGTTGTTGAGTACTTCAGCCTTCTCCTCATCTGTTAACCAGCTTGCCAGTCATGTTCATCAGAGGGGGTTACACTTTTTAAATCTTCCTTTTCTGACTGACATAGCAGTAGAAACCCTTAGTATTATTCTTTGCATCCCTTGCCAAGTTCAGCTCCAGCCACACCTTGACCTTCCTGACCTTATTTAACTTTAACAAACTGAATAAAAAACCTGAGGCAATGTTCCATAGTATTGCACAAAAAACCTGAGAAAATTAGTGGAAAAATCAGAATTTAAGCTACTCCATTTAAACTTAGTGTGATATCTTCATATGGCATCTTTTTGCTGACACTTATATAAGACCATTTGAGCTTTGTAAGACTCCCTACGTGGTTTCATCAACAAGAGAACTTCAGCTACTAAGAGAATCTCAAATTATAACTGAAATATTGTTTGCAGGTTGTCTCATCTTCTTTTCTAAGTCTTTTGGTTATTCTAGTTTCTGTCTTTCAATTCTCTTTTTTATTATGCTTTTAATAATTGTTTTCTCCTAATCAGCAATTATTTTTGTTTGTAAAATACTAGAAATGTGCTAGGCAGTCACTAAAGTGATTTTACATCTATCTAAAACTACTTTAATTTCCATCACCCTTTCTTTTACCTAGGATCTGAATCCTTCTCATTTAGCTCTACCAGCTGTGTTAGATTCCTTAAATTCTATTTAATTTGCTTCATAGCCTTGTCATATTCCTTGACAGTCCTTTGTATAAAACATGCCGTCATTTAAATTATGAATGCTTCTATTGCTTACTTGCAGCACTTACCCTTTTGAGTTTTACAGGGTATACCTTCAGGTGAAATAAATTCAACCTTGTTTAGTGTGATCAAAGAGCAAGTGAGGCTTTTACTGGACTTAAGATTAGCTTTATCTCTAATGCTGCCAACAGCAAGGTCAGACCATCTCGATTGTTCCCTACAAAATAAGGTGAAAGAAGTCAAGTTCTGAGACCAATAATGAAACCTCCTATCGACTAAAGAGCTGAGGTGGTTGTAGCAATTAGAAGAAATTGTTTATTTAATATATATATATATTCAAGGGAATAACATAAATCAAACAAAACATCTCTGCTAGGCATTCATTTCTAATTAATCCTACCAATCGATGGTGGTAGGAGTTGAATCAGTCTTTTCTAGACGTGCTAGATTCAGTTCTGCAAAGACATGTAACTGAGGTCATAGTATCAATTCATTTTTTTAGGCGCTTAAACCCTCTGATCATCTGAAATGTTCATGTACCTATTTGAATTGTAATTAGCCAAGGCAGCATATAGCTTTTTTCCAAAATTATTACACAGTTGTACTCCATTATGTTAAGGATCAGTTACCTCTCTCAAGCTTATGAATGGACACAGAACACTGCTGCCCTGTTTTACTTTTTGTCTCCGTCAGCTAATGTGTAGATTTCCCAGGGAAAATCCTGAATTTTCAAGGATGCATCTTGCTTTGTCTGCATGAAATATATCGCAATTTTAATAGGACACCAAATGGAAGAGGTTGAAAAGAAATTATATAGGAAATCATAACAAAACGGAAATGCAATTCTAAACAAAGGCTATCAGAGGTGTTTTATTTTAATACAATGAATCATTGTCATTCCTCATCCTGTGAAATGTTTTGAGTAGACTAGTCTCTCATTTTAACATGGAAATACTTGAAAATTCATTACAGCCTACACTGAACACTGTAAGTAGTTATCACATTAAAAATATAACTCTTTAAGCCAACCGCTTTTAGAAACTGTCTGGATTTTTTTCCTTCTTAAGGATTAAGAGATTTTTGCACTGCATGAAAAAATTCTTATTTCAGGCCACCTGCCCCTATTGCTTTTTTGGTTTTGATTGAGTGTCTATACTTGTATCTCTCCTCTTGTAATTAGGATTCTAAAATTGATTTGTCTTCTGGTTCCAGCAGATAAAGATAGAATTTATCTGAAAACTATATTGTTTCTTCAAGCATGCTCATAAATCTTCTTATGAAATGAAACATATTAAGACTTTTGTGAAATAAAATATATGGAGACTTTAGAGTTAGCCTCTTGGGCTCCTTCTATAGCTTTTGCTGCTGTTCAGTTGGAGTTTTTCTTAATCTTCCATGAAGAAATGCTTGCATAACTGCTCTGACAGGAAAATCTTTATCAGTATGTATTTTTGTTACTAAAAATTGCACAGGTAGAGTTGCTGATTTTTGGAAGTCTTTTAAAGGCAGGTGATGGTGACTTCGGGGTACTTTGAGATGAGTAAGCTTGAGGCCCCTGGAACACGCATTGAAGAGCCCCTAGTCTGTGCATCGTATTGCAATTGTCTCTGTACCAGGATAACTCACCTTCTCACACCAGAGGTGGTAGACTTCAGGCTGATGCAGATGAAACCTGGCCAAATTCTGAGCAAGCTCCTGTCCAAACATTGCTCGGGGTTTGGCATTGGAACTTGTGCTGAGTGTGATTTAACAGAAATGCACACTCTCAGCAAAGCTCATTACCTTGGATGCATGTTCCTCTCATGCCAGAGTTGCCGATCTGGTTTTGGCTCAAAACACAGGTGACAAGTGCAGTGTCTGTGTGCGCCTGTGCGTATCAGTAGGAAATCTGCCAGTCTACGATTATAATTCTTGATCTTTTACAGGGAGGCTTCACATGAGAAAATTGGCAAAGTCATAGTGCATTAGAAATCAATATCTAATAGTATATTTCTGTATCCAGTATAGTGCTTTGACTTTGCTGAAGGCCTGCTTGCTATATGTTGTTTGAGTTTATCCAACACCTGAATAATAAGATACCAATAGATTTTTGCTTCCTTCACAGGCAATAAAATCCAGAATCGTCTGTTTAAGAGTTATGATTATAATCCTGTCCAAGTTTCACTTTGATGCCTCTTTTATGTTGTTGGTTTGGTTTGGGTTTTGGTTTTTTTTCTTTTGGGTTTTAGCTCCTTCTCTCCAGCAAATTCTTTCCTTTTGTGTATATATCGTTCCTTTAAAATGTTTTTGCATCTCACACTACAGCAAAAGATGTGAAATATTTCTCATTCCGTGTTTGCCGCTTAACTTGTGTTTCTACACTTTATTTAGAGAAACATAATAATAATAAAATGTTTTATAGAAAGATAAAAGATACATATCTTTTGCTGATAAAATGACATAATGGCTCAATTCAGTCAATATTGACTTGGAATTTTGAATTTTTAAAATAATTTTAATATGTATTGTTTTCTTAAAGTGAAAATGACAACAGTAAACATTGATGAAGCCTCTGGTTTAGGAGAAAAACCTGTCAGCAACCTGTTGCTAAAAGACTGTGCTGTGTTTGGGGCTGAGATACAGTGGGGAACAGGAAAAAGAAGTTGAGAGAAGCACTGGAAACACTATTTCAGAGTTGTCTACGAAGTACTTGATCATTTTGGGTTATAAATTATACTTTGTAATTCCTTTATTTAGCATACCATATAGACAAAAACAATCAATCTATTATCTGCTCTTCAAAACCTGCCAGTCTAAACTAAAACTAAACAGATAGGTTTCTTTCATAAAATGCTCGATTATACCGCCTGATCTGAGAGGATGCTTCCTTATTGCTTGAATAGCAAGAGCCAATTTCAGTGGTACTGGGATAGAGTGGGCAAATAACTATTCTTCCTAAATCGCTTCTCAAGAGAGGGACAGCCTGAAGCATTAATGAAAGTGAATTATTTCTCTTTTATGTTTTTTATTTACTTATGATAATTTAAACATTCTTGATCTATCAGTTTTCATTCCTAAAGTGTAAATCTGTTTTGAATTACTATGTTTTGATGCAAATATAAAAATTAATATATCCTCCTACCAAACACTGCTCCTTGCGAGTTAAATCTCTCTGACAGCTATTTTGCTTCTGACTGCAACACAAGTTGGAATTCACTCAGGAAAGTGCTATTTCATAGGTCTCAGACAAACTCAGCCAAAATTCGTTTATCAGCACTATTAAGTCAGTAGTTGTCTCTTAGGCACCTGAAGGAGAATGGGAGAAATTTCGGGGTGAATTAATATCTTTTCCTGCTTCTCAAACTGAAGATGTTGAGATGATGCCGTAAGATTTATAGAGCTCTTCATTCTCTAGTAAAATTAACACCTTCAGTGCCTTCTTCCAGGAATAGTGTCTATTTCTTTTGCAGTCTTTGTTATCCTTTGCACTGACTGCAATACAGGGTTTGTAGTGGTGAGGTTCACAACATTGCTTAAGTAACAGAAAAAATTCTTTGGTATAAGACTGGGCTGAGCTCTGTGCTAATGTTATTAAATGTCTAATGGAATATGATCTCAGTAGCTTCAAGTTAACTGAAGCTAAACTATGTGCTTCTTCACTACAGTGCAGTCACCACTGACTTTCATATTGATCTCTAACGGCAGCTTTCCACACGCTTGCAATGTTTAGCATCAGTTGTATATTATGCAGAGTTGCTTGGGTCAGCCTGGTAGCTCAGTCTGGGTCACACATTTGCTCTTAGGTTACATCAAGTAGAAAGCTATTTATTTTTTTGATCTGATGGATGTGTAGTTACAAATATAGTTAAGGAAGCGTCTTTTCTCCTGTTGTGAAGAGGATGTTCATGGAAGGGTAGCTCATGGAATTCACAATACAGGGGATTTGAAGTTTGAAACTACATGGAAAAAATTCAAATTCTCTCTCAGGGACTGCATGAAGGCGGCAAAGTACCTTCTGGTCTCACTTGTAGCCACTGTTTGTTTGGGAAGAAGTTCAGTACTCAATCTATTTCAGCTGGTTTTTTCCACTTGTGGTGCGGTCTCCTGACAGCTTACTTACTGCAGGTGTGTGAACTGTGGCAGCTGGTGGGATAGTGGGGAGAAATGGGGTATCTAGAATTAAGCACTTTGGTGACTGTGAAAAGCATAAGATTATTGTGCTTCAGTTCCCCACTACTTCTCTGGTCTAGCTGATGACTGATATTCTCCAACCATTAATAAACCTTTTGTGTCCATCTACTTTCAAGGACAACCAAAGCTTCTTGAGAGGGCTGAAAAGTGTCATCTCTATTTGAGTGACATGGTTGACAGGCAAAAAAAAGGGTTGTATTTGAAAAAATCTCACCATACAGGCTGAAAAACTTTCTGCAGCAGAGATCTGAGGACTGCCTGTGCAGTATGGCCCTGCCCATCACAGTTGGGAAGAGTGGCATCTGTCTAAATAAAAAATTGTAATTAATTTTCTGCAAATACCTATAAGCACTGTTTGAGTATTTCGTTTTCACTTTTTAATGGTTAGGATGTTTAGAAAGAATATAGCCTGTACAATTTTGTTGATACAGCAAAGTGTGTAGCAGTTTGACTTTGAATAGTCAAAGGAGTTTATCCACAGCAGAGACTCTCCAGCTCACACACAATTGAGATAATAATGAGCCAGTCAGCTTGTCTATGGATAATTAGTAAGGAGGAAGTAAAAACCCATTTCACCAAAACAGTGCTCATTTTGCGATGTTTATTCTGCACTCGTTGTTGATAAAATTTGGATTGAGGTCCAAATTTGGATTGAATGTTGATACTCTAGTCTTTCGATTCCTTCAGTCTATAGTCACTGGAGTAAGTTCTGTAAACTGGAAGGTGTTCGGTAAATAACCTTCTTTCTTCAAGAAGGAGTTTTCTAAAAATAATATAACATAAATATAATATAAATAATAATTTAAAGATTTTGCATGTCCAAAGAAAAGCAACAAGCCTGGTGAATGGTCTAGAGAACAAGTCCTGTGAGAAGTGGCTGAGAGAACTTGGGTTGTTTAGCCTGGAGAAAAGGAGGGTGATGGGTGACCTTATCACTTTCTACAATTGAAAGGAAGTTGTAGTGAGATGGGTCTCTTTTCCCAAGTAAAAAGTGACAGGATGAGAGGAAATACCTTCAGTTGCACCAGGGGAGGTTTAGATCGGATGATAGGAAAACTTTCCTGGTTGTAGTAAGGTTGGGGTCAGTCTGTTCTCCCAAGTAACAAGTGACAGGACGAGAGGAAATGACCTCAGGTTCCTCCAGGGATATTTAGGCTGAATATTAGGAAAAATTTCTTTACCAAAAGGGTTGTGAAACATTGGAACAGGCTGTCCAGTGAGGTGGTAGAGTCACCATCTTTGGAGGTATTTAATAGATGTGTAGATGTGGTGCTTAGTTACATGATTTAGTGGTGAACTTGGCAGTGTTAGCTTTACAGTGGGATCTATGATCTTAAAGGTCTTTTTCATCCTAAATGATTTTATGATTCTATAAAACTGTTATCTCATTAACCTTGTTGCCCTTTTTACTTATAACTTTCTATGTAGGATTCAGTCTATCACATCTAGGAAAATTCCCCTATATGTATACATTAAGTCTGTGCTCTTGATTACATGCTCATTCTTGATGTTTTCCCATTTATTTAAAAGACGTGAGAAATCAAGACTTTTTTAAAAAGTCTGTATTTAATAAACAGATTAAATGAAAATTTCCCCAAACTGTAGTGATTTATCATCAAAGGGTATAGGTATCAACCTTTTTTACTCATATATGGTTGTGTGACTCAAAGTGTTTAAAAAATTGAGAGTGTAAAAAGCAAACCTTAAAGATTTCAAAATATTACTCTGTAACTTGTACATTTAACTTTGAAACCCTGGTCTGCAGCCTACTTAATGTCATCCAGCCTAAAAAAACCTCCTTCAGGCTTCCCATACCCTGCAATTTTTTATTAAATATTTCTTTAAGCTTTAAAACCTTCAGAAAGTACCAGCCTTCAGAATTCTTCAGCTTCTTATAGAAGAGTCACTACTGGGAAGTTGATGCCTCATGTCTACAAAAAAACAGTATTCAGTCACAAATTAAAAACTTTACACCATGCATGGATAATATCAGTTTCTCATCATGGAGTTTGTCTGGATGATGATACTAGTTAGGTAGAATAAATGAATGAATATGTGCCCCAAAGGAAAAGCGTTTTTCTTCTGAATATTTATAGGTGTTAAATTTAGTTTTATTAGAACATACTCATTCATATTATCTGGATGAACAGTCAATGAATAAAAGAAATGAACTATAACGTGTAACATTCAAAATACTTCCAACAGGCACTGAATTTAGAGTCACTTATTTTCCATTTTCTAGATGGGTGTTTACTGCCCATGTTCCTTTATCAGTAAATAAAACACTTCTCCTTACAGTACAGTAGTGGTGCCGGTGATACAGTGACACTGGTACCATATATGGCAAAACCAGATAGTTTAACCAGGGATACTTTGCACTCTTTTCTGAAGCTCACATTTATGATGAACACATGTAGAGTTAAGAGAAATACATAATGTTTTGAAAGAAATAGTACTAGGTAAGAAGACTGTCTGCTTGCACACACTGGTCCTCATCTTTGTATTTATTGGGTATGGCCATTAAAAACAGTTTAATATTTTGACAGAAATGATAATTTGATGAAAGTTTTCCTTCCTTACAAAACATTTTACTATTTATGTGAAAGAAAGGTTAGGGAAATCATAGGTGATGGGGAGTACCTTCATAGGAGAATAGAAAGCTTTGAAACAACCACAGTGACTGTGACAATATATTAAGTTGTAAAGTTTCATGAGATAAACGATGTAATAACCTACTAGGACACTCCTTTATCTCCTGCCCTTTCCCATGTTCTGTGCTAGAAATGGAGACTAGAATAATCTGCTTCTCCCTGCTCTCCCCAAAGCTAACATACATGGTTTGTAAATTTTGATTGATTGCCAATAGCCTGACAAATGGCTTCTGTGGCCACCCCTCATGTGAATCTCCATGAGAAAGAAAGTGAAGAAAACTCTTGCTTCTCTTCCCCTTCCCAACTCATACATTAGTGTCATCTCTGGGTGCAACTTCTGCACTGGAAATACAGAGGCTCTGCATCTGTGTGCATGCTGTGGCCCTGATGCTGACTGGAAACCAGCGTATGCCGCTGATTTTGACTACAGGCCTGTAGAAACCACTGCAAGCCTGTAAGCCTTGCCTGAGTGCCTTGGTTTGGTGGCACACTCATCTACCGAGGCAACCTCTGAACAAAAGGTGAGCAGGCAGTGGAGAACAGGATGTTTAGTGCTACCCCGGAGGGTGGTCTCTAAGTGTCATAGGCATTCAGCCTAGTGCTGTTGTTGACGAAGCCTATGCAAAAGCAGCAGAGAAAAGCTGAGGCAATAATCCTTACTACCAGATTAGGATAGACACAGGGGGACTGTGCACAATCCTCTCACAGCAGAGAAGCTTTTTTTTAAAAAGAATTTCAGTAAGCCGCGTTCTGATCCAGGAGGTGATGGGGAAGCATTAAGTGGGTTTGCATATTCCAGGTAGTACCTGGGTGCTTTGACAACTCTTCCTTGAGTCCATTCTAGTTTTCCAAATGATTATTGCCGTAAGGATCCTGTGCAAAACTTGATAGAGAAAATGTAATTAGAAGCCATTTAACAATTATGAGGCTTTGTTTGCATGATACTTTTAGATGACTCCTTTCTAAGAAAATTAGTTCCCCCATGTGCCTTTACTGCTACATTCAGATCTAAAGTTTCCTGCCAGTGTGATATAGAATTCTCATAGCATGAGTATAAAGAACTATCATATGCTTTTCAACCATTTAGTTTGAGATTAATTAAATCAAACTTCATAAAACTAATGAAAGAGTGGGAATTAATAATAAAATCTATTGATGATTGCATTTTCATACTTCCATGATAAGCATAGTTTCACAGTCTGCCATGAACCACCTATTGTCACCTCTGTCCTGGTTTGAGTTAGAACAGAACTAATTCTGTTCAGTGATTTCGCTTTCCAGCTCAGTCTCCTCTCAGTGACTGCACTCTCTGAAGTCAACGGCATATTTTTGCAGACAGTGGCTGCTTCTAGAAGTGACAACACTTGATGTTTACAGTTACCACCAGGGACTGGTGTGCAGAAAGGCTCCTGCTTATACTTGCTCCTGTGAAGACCAAGGTCACTGCTAAACCCTGTGTCCCACAGTGGGGGTGCAGTGAGTTAGAAGCTGCACCTGTGGGGAGGAGGGGACAGGAGAGGTGATGCTAAACTGACCAGCAAGGTGTTCCATCCCATATACTTATTTGGTGTAAAACTGAGGGATTTCAGAGAGGGCTGGGACTGTTTAGCCAGGAAAAGAAAAGGCTTGGGGGGGATCTTATCAGTGTGCATAAATAACTAGCAGGAGAGAGTTAAGAAGATGAAGCCAGACCCTGCTAAGTGAGGCCCAGGTACAGGATAAGGACAATGAGCACTATTGGGAATACAGGGATTTCTACTGAAACAAGAAAAAACCCTTTTTCTTGTGGGAATGGTTGAACAATTGCACAGGTTGCCCAGAGAGATTGTGGAATCTGCATCCTGGGAGATATTCAAAACTTGGATGGGCTTGGGCAACCTGCTGTACATGATGTTGCTTTGAGTGGGAGTTTGGACAAGATGATCCCCAGAGGACCCTTCCAAACTCAACAATTCTGTAATTTACTTAAGTCTTGCTGGGAATTTTGGAGGTAACATCTAAGAGTTAGCTAAACAGCTCTGGATCATACAGGCAGACTTTTCATTGTTTCTCGTTTTCATAGCCTAAATAGCTCTCTCCATTACCAGCAAATGATTCAGAAGTACCGCCAGAGGTGATTTGGGGTGGTATACGCTGTTCATTGTCTTAGTACTGACTTAGTTTCAAAAAAAACCAAAACCAACAACCAAAAAAAACCAAGCAAAACAAAACCACAACCCAGCTTTCTTTTGGGGTAGTTTCTGTGGTTATTAAAAGACTCAATACATGCATCAACAGAAATGTATGATCAATTTTCAGCAACCATCCCCAAAGTGCTTCCTCAGCTGGGTTACTCTATCATGTATTGATCAAGACTAATGGGGCTGTTTGTTGTCATTTTTTGCTTCTATGTAAACATCTTGAAACAGAATTTAAGTGCCAAATTCTTCCTTAAATAGTCAATTCCCACTAGGCAAATGATTTGTAATGATTCATTTTTTTAATTAATGTACAGGATGATTTGCAAGCATCAAATTATGCATGATTCTTGTTCAGTCACTTTATCAAGAAAAGTTCAGGGTTTTTGTGAGAAACAAAGACTGATTTAGGAGATAGTTTAATGTCCTTTTATTCCCCAAAAGTTGTAAATCAAATTATTTCATAAAGTGTGAACAGTATTCATAGGATTTAATAAAACACTTACGAAAACACAATGCCAAACCTAGGCTACTGTACATAATTTTAAACTGAGCAAATATAAAGTACTTTCTCACAGCAAGGTCAGATCAGCAAATTATTCTCCACTGAACTAGAATTAGATAATCAATGTAATTAAATCCTCAAGTCAATACCAAAAATATCCTATCTTTATATGTACTCTGAGTGAGTCTGAGGAAGTGGCTGCATGTGTGGGTGGCGGGTCCTAACAAGAATTTTCCCAGAGATGTTTCACGGAATAATTTGAATAGGTAAGTGCTTTAATACTGCCAGAAGGCTCTACTCTAACATCTAAATTACATTCTTAAAGGTAATAATTAAAAAAATGCAACAAATAAACTTATGTGGAAATGTAAACCTTTCCCATATATTTATCCGATAGGAAAAAACCACCAACTTTAGCAGGAAGCTTATTGAAAAATAGAAGCTTAGTAGAATTTATTTCTCAGAAAGTGACAAACTTCAGTCTTCGAAAAACTGCATAATACCAAAGTAATCATTGAGCAAATTTTCCACCTCTGTGTGGACTCAGTGCTTCCTGACATAATAGTAAAGCACCTTGCAGAGGCTGCATGGACTTCCATTTCTATAAATTGAAAATATAAAGGACATCTCCAAAGTAATAAACCCCAAATGAAGTAGAATGAGCTGCTTAAGGCATAGGGGAGCATGGACTCATTTCCTCCCTCCCATAGGACAGGTCTATGCAGCACAGTGGAGTGCATCTCCCAGCAAGTGCTGATGAGGCTTGTCCAATGCCAGAAGTGATACACTTGATGTGTGATAGCACTGCTCTGGTGCTCAGGTGTAGGACTGAAAATATGCCATAGATAATTCTGAGTGTAATGTGTTAGCTGTCAGTAACTTGGATGGTCTCAAATGGAAGCATAGCACAGAGACAGCCAGTAGGTGTTATAATGGTAAAAGCATTTTGTACATAAGCTGAGAAAATAAATCATTACTCCTGTCTGGAAGACATTGCGTTAAGCACCACTTTTGTTCTCAAATTAGTGTTGTAGGCTTAGTGATCCATGTGGTTTTGGCTTCTGGTTTGAGGTATGGCACTCACTATGTGAAGGAATGGAGCAGATCTGGAAAACCAGCATCCACAGGGACCTCTTCTTCTAAACAGACAGAGAATATACTTTGTAAAGCATGAAGTTAACAGTCAAGACCTCTACTCAAAGTGCAGGATACCAAATCTACATCTATACTGAACTCTCCAGGACAACTTTTTTCCTTGGTAAATAAGGCTTCTCTTGAGAGGTCAGAGTTTCACAGAGGAAATTCATCCATGTCCAACAGAGAGAGATGTGTGTTTGCAGGAAACAGATGAAGATCAGTTAATTATTTCAAAAACAGAGTCCAAAATTTCTCTTCCTTAACTGATTTTATGCAGACCTCAAGCACAACTATTAAAAAAGCAAATATTCAACTTGTTTTTATAGCAGCTAAAGAAAATTAACAGAAATGGGTTATTAACCTTCAGTTTTAAATATTTTTGATATGACATTAAGGCAGTCTCACACAGAGAGATACAAAACGTGAGTTTACAAGATTGCAAATTAAAAGCTTATTTGCTGCTGCCATTCTCCATTATTGACTGTAAATCATTGTTCCAGTTAGTGTTTTTACCACTGATCTAATTTCATAGAATATTAATATACAGTTAAAAAAAGCAAACACGAGGTAATAGTTAAATCCACAAATGCTTGTAGAACTTTGTCTCTCACTTCCCCTCCTCCCTGTAATTTCACAAGGAGCTGATCAGGACCAGAAGTTTAAAAGACTATAAGATTTTTCCTGAAAGCCAAAAAACCCAGAAACTTCTCTTCAGCCTCCCTCTCTCACCAGTTCCGTTCTATTTGTAACGTGCAAACTAAATGCCTGTCAGTGCTTAATGCAAACTGTCATAGCATCACTTTTGAATAAATGAAGACTATTGTGCTTTACACATGACTAGAGCAGGTCTAGCTCGTGGGGAATGTCAGTTCTCTCCGATCCCAGTTTTATCAGATCCATTTAAAATAGAGTATTTAAAATAGTGTAGAAATGGTAATTATTGTGATTAGATTTGATCAGAAAGTGTATTTTCCTGTATCCTCTTATTCCTGTCATGCCCTGGCCTCCTCCAAACAGTAACACAAAACCTCCCCTTATTTTGCTTCCGTATGCTCTATGTTTCATTTGCTTTTAAAGCTTTTTAAAATGTAATATGCTCCTTGTCAGATATCTTTTAAAATGACAGTCTGAAAAAAAGCCATGGAAATAAAGAATCCCATCATTGATTTCAACCTAAAAGAGTAATTTTAATTCAGGCTGGTGTATAAAATTCTATCAGCTTTTCACTCTTCAACGTTGCAGTAATGCAAGAAATACTGTTTTTATTTTCTCATAGTCATATCCCCTCTGTCTATTTGATTTTGCCTGTTCAGCCAATATGTCTTGCACTTGCTACTCTTTTGCTCTGATGCTGCAAATGCGGCTGCCGGTTCATTTGCATTTCATTTTCCATTCACGCCCTGTGAACTATAAGTTTTAATCCAGTTGATAGTGTGTACAGAGGCAGCTGCACGAAGCCCTGCTGCACACAGGGTGAAGATTCAGTGCCCGCATGCTGCATACTAATTGTTATCAGTTTCCAGAATGGGGATGTGCGTAAGCAGCCAAGTTTTCCAGTCTAGTGCTTTCTTTCATTTGAACCTTAATATTTTTTTATGATATCAATGAATGAGATCATAATTAAAACCTGAGCAGATCAACAGTGGCTTTAGATTTTAATGTGTAATCTCTTAATCCTGTACTAATATTAGACACTGGTCTTTTTTTCAAACCCTCTGTTTAACATGTAAGTGCCAGTTCTTAAATTACCCAGAGGTTAGCTTTGGTAAACCAACCCATGAGTGTTTCACAGCACTCAGCTCAATCCCTTTTCGATTCATCTTTTACATGATTTATGGCTTGCTGAGAGAGACTAATTAAATTTAATGGACTGCTGGTATATGTCTATTGGAATATTGACATTTTATCACCAATTAGACTGTATTCCTTATCTTATTACGCTGTTAGCTGGCTTTATGTCACTTACCTGAGAGTATTAGGAAATGCTTCTTCCTCTGTTTTTCAACATACTTGTTTTCGATTAAAGTGTTGAGTTCTTTTCTTTGGAAAACAGAAGCTTTACATGTCAGAAGAGAACCATACAGGGCATGAAGATGTGTGTAACTGGAAGACACAATCATCTTCAATATCCTCCTCTGTTTCTCTACCTGTATTCTCTCTCTCTCCAAAACACATCCCACAGTTTGATAAAGTAAGATCCTGTATGCAAATCCACCTTTGAGCTAGAATTTCTTTCTTTTTTCCAAACTTGCTAAGCTGTAATGCACACTTGTTTCATTTGGAGATAGTGCTGCAGAAAAGACTGTCCCCCCACTTCTTGTCCGGAGTGTCTTGTACCAAGAGGTACCTTTAGATTTCAGAAGAGTGACTAAGTGGCACACTGCAGCTTTAAAAGTATGGGGGGCTGCTGTGGGGACCCTAACTCAAAGCAACCATGGCAGTGTTAGAGCTGCCATAGGGTTGCTTAATGCCTGTTAACTGTCTTTGCAGCTGGTCATTAGAGAAAAACAGCAGCAAAGCAGATATAGGCTGATGTGCTTGTACAACACCATTTAGATTCTATGTTTTTGAACCCTCCTCAAGTATTTCTTAGGATCCTCAGCAAAGGAATGGAAGAAAGCTAAGCAAAAGTGAGTGCTAAGTCAGTTTTGGACATCTGGACTCTGTTCATCTTATCAATTAAAAAAAAAAAAAAAAGAAGAACTTTTTGTCTCTTCCTGAGACCATAGGTCTCTTCACCAAAATCACGGTGGCCATAAGCAACCGACCTAGAGCAAACAGGCCCCAACCCATGCTTTTTCCAAAGCCGTGTCCAAACACTGTCTGGACAAGAGCTTGCTGGCATTGGATATAACCATTCAAAGACAACTGCCAGCAGTTATACACTCTAGCCAATCCTTGACCAGTAGCTGAGTTTTCTTCTGTTTACTAGTAGGTATTTATCTGTAGAGGTTTTCTTTGCACAATTCAGCCTTATGCTACAGTCCAAAGATTTCATTGTATTTCATTGATTTAGGTTACAGGGTAGAAAAGTCAACACTGTATCAACAGTGCTTGTGCAGACCAGTAAAGGTGAGACTGGGCTGCATAAAAAATTGAAAAAGTAATGCCAAATGGATTTCTGCAATAAGCAGTTATAACAGCATTGATATCAGTAAAGTTGAACTATGTTACATAGACACTATCCAATATTTAGTGTCCTGGTACAAGTCAGAATAGATAATCTTCACAATATCTTCCCACAATATGCAATATCTAGCATTTGTGTGGGATTTTTGCACATACTGTGATGCTAATTAAAAAGGTGCTGTATCTATCTACATTTTCTCTTAATTTTCAGTAAGTGTAGTGGTGAAATTGTAGAGAACATGAAACTATTATATTAAATATATTCTGTTATGAGTAAAGTATTTGTTACATATCAGGAGACTTGTTTGCCAAGAGTATTACTTATTTTAATTACAGAACTAACAGCAAAACAGCCTGTAAAAAATAGAGGATGTAAATTAACAGGGTGCATTGTTGTATACATTATAAATACGTATCAGTGATATGAGGAACATTGCTGGTGTATGATGGTGGAACCAAACAAGAATGATATTTCTTAGTGATTATTACTTTAAACCACACCACCATTGTTTTTTATTAATACATTTGGTTATTGGGCTGTGTCTGAGGCAGTTGAGGTGCCAGCACATTAATTTCTTTACTGCTTCAGGAGGCAATAAACTCTCCCAGAGGTGCACAGAGAACAAGAAAGAGTTTAAGCTTTAGATCTTCTGTCTCTCTTCAGCAAGGTCTACCTGAGAATGTCTGTCCTTGCTACTTTAATATGTTACGTGAATTCTGTCACTGTTATGACCACTTGTGTTGATGTATGCTGGTCTCTGCCCTGCAAATATACTACAAAGAAGGGTTAATTGCTTTGGCTTTCAGAGGGATTGGTAAGTCTAAGTTCCCAACTTGGAATCATAGCACTGGTGGATAAAATTAAGGCTTTCAAGATGAGTGTGAAAAAAACATTTAAGGTTCCTTTCCCGTGAATAGATACTTAGGGTCCAGCAGCAGTGAATATTGGATTCTACTGGTTCCTGCAGAGAAGGAGTGAAGTACCTTACATTTTGCCCCAGAAGTGGACACAGTATACTATTTCTTCTCAGAAATTAATGAGATTATGAGAAATTAACTGTACATTTAAAATACTGTTATTGAATAGTTCTTATATAATAGCAGTACCCTGCTTGATAATGTATTATTATTATCACGATGATTTAACAACTTGTTAAATGCATCACAGATGCATTAGATGAAGTAGCAACAGCAGCAAAGATAGCATCATAAATATCATGCTCCACTGCCTGCCCTGTGCTAAAGGAATTAGTGTGGAAGAAACATAATATTCTGAGTGCTGAGACTGACGGCATGGAAGTGATGAAGTCTTATGAACTCGACAGCATGGAAGACACATACTCACCATTTATGATGACAGAATTTCACCTAAAAGGTGTACCTGCTATCAACACACCCAAAGAGAGCTGTGAAGACAGTTTCCAAAAGATCAAGAGCAGCACATATAGTTTTAAATAGCTAATAAAAGTTGGTTGAATCTAGGAGCTCTTCTCAGTCTGTCTCATCCTGTCTCCTACCAGTATGAATTTTGAACTGTGAAATATTTTTTCCATTCTGGGTTTGGATTATCATTCTCATCTGGCTTCAAAATCTTTGTAGCCCCTTCTCTTCAGGGATGGCACGCTATCTTGGTCCCACACACTGTTACTGTAGCACCACCTGTGTAACATGTATGTTACTGCAACTGCAGAGCAAATTCTTAGGAATTTGTTGGGTAGGATGGTGTTTGTTTTTCTGAGCAGAATGCAGGATTTATAAAAACTATTTTATGCATAACTGACCACCTTAATTTTGAGGCATGACAGAATGCCTGATGCATTTTTTGTCCTTAAGCTGGTATGCTGTTCTCTTTTACATAGGTTGGGCAAATGGAGGAAAGGTTGCTTCTGCCTGGTGCCCTCACTGGGTGTACTGAGGGTGGAAAAGGTCTGCAGAGCTGCTGGGTGTGCAATTCCTTGGAAGGCTTTGGTAGCCTACAGCACAAGCAATTGAAGGAAAACCTGAGATTGTTTTTTTTTCTTTTTTTTCCCCTCCTCTCATCTATAAAAACATCTTTGAGAAACACCTAAAAGGAAATTATCTAGGGAGATCGACCTCAAAGCTGGAGCTGATTTGGGGGTCTCATCGTAAATGTGGCTGGAAGACAATTCCAGGTTTACTGAATTTGTATCACAAGCAACCACACCTGATCCTGTTTATAAACTTATCAAACTACAAAACCTTGTTGTTTTGATTGTTAGAAAGCTTCTGAATCCATAATTGGTTAAAATCCACTTGTTATCGTACCAATACTGTCTCATTTCTGTTTGCATTGCTTTTTCTTCTTTTGAGCTTTCAAATTAAAAAAAAAGGGGGGGGGGGAGCAAAGAGAGAGAAGAAAAAGGCTAGAAGCACTTTCTTTAGTTTGAAATTGTCTTTCATGAGTGTGGGAAGCCATAATTAAACACAGTATTCTGGCTCAGGTCTTACCTTTACCTTGAGAGTGGTACAGTATTTCCTCCTGGGTATGCCTCACTCGTCATGTTCTGGAATCCCATACAACCTTTTCTTTAATAACTATTACTTTGTTCAGAGGAGCTGTAATCAATTAGCACAACCAATTCTTTCCTTTCCTTCTTTCCCACCTCTGATGCTTAAAGAAGAAATGCTTGTAATAATGTCCAAGATGCATTTTGTGCCATTACATTTCATCCTGGTTTTATCATTTAGGTCTTCAGCATCACTTCATTTCTCCACTACGGTACCGTGATCTTCCCTCTTAACAGCTTTGTGTCAACACCATGTTTTAGCAGCATGATTTTGTGCAGAGATCGTTACTACAAATATTAAATGAGACTCATCTCAAGAATGACTCCTAACAAAAAACACTTGTCACTTTGCTCTAGCTCAACAATTTGATTTTCAGTGCACCTTCACCTCCCATTTGCTCAAGTCTGTAGCCACCTTTGTATTCCTGTATCAGTCCTCTTCATGTCTGGCTTTTTGCAGTTCATTGCTGCACAAGTTTCATAACACTCCTCAAATGAGTGAGAAGTTGTACTGATGTCTTAGCAAAATATTTATTGCTCAGAATTCATCTTTTCATGCAGCTGCAGATTCTATTCCTATCAAAGTATTTATAGCACATCCATCACCCAAGTCCAAGAAACCCATGCAAGCAGAAAAAAATACATATTTACACAAAGCCCACTCAAAAGGACTGCTGCATTTAAACAATGAAATCTTTTCCTTAACATACATAATTTTGCAAAGCACTTAAGGATTCTTCATACTTAAATGCCCAAGGAAAGTAATGGGTTATTCATAATAATTATTGTGTAAAACAGTAAGAAAATTCAATTAAATCCTGGAATATCTTGACTATCTTTGTTTAATGCTTGTTTATACCAAACCACACGTGAGGTCATATTCATTTTATGATCACAGTTAAAATAAGTTGATTTGAAGAACACATTAATAATAATATGAAAAGGAAATTGAGAGTTTAAATTTTTAGGTCTATCTTGTATCTTTAAGCTCCTTGACCAAACTGGTTAGTACCATTTTACAACACAGAGAATAATGGTGCCATTCTTTTGTGTACAGTCCCAACCGAGAAGCACTTTTTTTACCCTTTACTTGGTGACATTTTCTTTTTGGCTATAAAAAAATAGAAAAAGAGAGCTGCATACTTAGATGTGCATTAAATTCAGAAATTGTTAATCCTGAAAAGACATGGTGCTCACGGAAGGGGGTAGTTTAATGCCGCGAACTGCCATTCATTGACTATCACTGTTTCTTACCTCTGAAATCATGCCCATCAGGCAATATCTGCTTCGCTGTAAATTAAACCCAGTCTCAGGGTGTCCGTTGATGCAATCAAGAGTTTACTTTATTTGGGGAAAAAAAGAGCTCAATTAAAACCAACAGATATAACTGAAATGGCTGTCTAGCCTCTGCCCCTGAGCCGAAATGAGTGGGAAGCAGGTTTGCAGTATGTCTTGAGGGTCATCACCCATGCTTCTTCTTAGAGAGCATTAGCTCCCAGCAGTCCCCTGAAAGGGCTTTCAAGTTGTGTGACCCTCTCCTGACACCCAGGCTGAGCAAACGTTAGGGCATCCAGCCCCATGTTGAATGTGCTGAGCAGGATGCTTTGTCCTGATGCCTGCGCAGCCAGCGCTGCAGTGAACCTCTTTGCAGAAGGCAGGTGCTTGTTTTCCTGCATGGGTGTTTCAGAGTGGGGATGGACAGGGACCACAAGCGATGTTAGGAACCTTCAATGGGAGACAGGGCAGGAAGCAGCACAGCACATTCGTGTGGATATTTATGTCCCAGTTAAAGCAGGATTTTGTGATGAATTTCATCCCATGTTCCTTTTGTTAGCTTTTCTCTGATCAGCTACTGTATATACTACCATTTCCAAAACTCTTTCACTCATTCACTTCCTAGCCATAAGCTTTTGCTTCTGTTTTCATAAAACTTAGTGTGCTTAGCAACGGCAGGGTGAACTGAGTGCAGACGTGCGTGTTCATAGTCCTCTCTGAGCATGTGCAACCGCTCCCTATCATCCAAGTGGTTGCCCCTCTCGTGCTCACGTCGAGGGGCAACCGAGAGAGGGGGGGGGGGGTGGTGGGGGTGGGGGGTGAAAGCTTTGAAATTTTTCATTGCTTATATGACAGGAGAGTTACAAATATCTCTAAGCTTTGTTCCAGCTTAGGAGAAAACTGAAAGCCACATCAGAAAAAGAAGATTTGGGTATATATGCTGGAACTTAAACAGCAAAGTCCAAGATGTCATCGTAAGAAACCTGACTCAGTTATTGCTTCCCTTACAATCTCTAGCAGAATTTTCCACTTTCCAGGCCTTTAGCTTTCTGTGTGTGTGTGCCTTGACCGCCTACTGAGCTTGTTCCACAAGGCAGAAAATAATTCATCACCTAAAAATGATTAAACCATTCCTAGCAGCTAGGTTTTAAAAAACATATCTAAATAGAGAAACCATGAAAAATGAACTGCAAGAGAAATACAATGGATCCAATACAGAACAGAATCTTAATGGTGCTGTTTGATGATGACCATGAAAACATTTTGAAAGTTTTGGTAACCAAGAGGTTTTAGAAGGTGCTAAAAAGAAGATGAGCCAAGAACCTGCAGGTCCAACCGTAGCATTCCTGAATATGTCTGTCTTGCATATACTGAGATTAATGTATAAGAATAAAAGAGAAGCTCACTGATCCTAATGTGTGTTCTGTTGTGGACACGGTGAAAGACCAGAGCACCTTCGTCAGCACTGCTAATGTGAAGTCGGATTCACAGTAGTGTAACTCCATTCAGAATCCGCACTACGCTCTCAGAAACGTATCAATGTGAATATGCCAGAATTGAAATTCTCATTATTGAGCACAACATAGCAGTAGGAAGCAAAGGAGATGAAGTAGGAAGCAAAGGAGATGAAGTAGGAAGCAAAGGAGATGAAGTAAGAAGCAAAGGAGATAAAATAATTGCATGCCAGCACCTGCTGAGGAAATAAGTGACATTTTTTATGTTATATGGATATATTATATAATGTCTTGCTATTAGTAAAAATGTATTTCTATATCTATAGTTTCAGTACTGCATCAGACTTTATCCATAGATACTGCATAACAGAGATACTTTTATTCTAATTACTTTACCATACATGTTAAAATTTTTCTTATTCTTTGTCCCTTTCTCCTCTTTATTTTTACGTATAAAGACATTAAATAGCTCCAGATAAATATCATAGAAGTGATCCATGGAACTATTCATTCAGTTGTGTCACAGATACAGGGTGATGTAAGGTGTGGAGAATATATTTGTAACACTGATTGTATTCAGAAAAATCTGCTGAAGTATTATTTGAGTGGAAAATACAGGTTTCAACAAAACCTTAAGTATTTTAAACACATGGATTTAAATTATTTTTTCCTAGAAAAAGTAATTTTAAGAAGCCAGTGATATCCAAAATGTTGGAAGTCAATATAATAACCTTAAATTCTTTTTTTTTTTTTTACTTATGTGGATTTCCCCACTTTCTTTACATTGTTGTGTAAAAATACAGCAAGCACCCTACTTGCTGAAATGGAAAAACTTATGTCTTAAGAGACAAAAGTCAAAACCCACCCTGAGCAAAAGAAGAAGCAATTCTGTTCTAGGCATTTATATAGTTTTAAAAATGCAATACTTCTACTGTGGTTAGATATTACAAATACCTGTGTTTTCTGTTTTCTTATTATGAACATCTGCTGAGGAGGATAAATTATTAAAAAACTATTAATTTTACTGTGACAAATGGTATTTTATTTTGTTTTTTATACAGCTGGTGGTACAGTTGGTCAGAAAGTGTTTCATGACTGGTTTAAAAAATCTGATTTAAAGTCTTCCTCTAAAGAAACATCACATAGAGCCAAGAGTATGCCTCCTGCTTCATGTTAGTATAATAATGAAGAACACACCCCACCAGAATAATGAAACAGCACCATATTTCAGTCACAATCCACAGTTTGTGAAGCCCATAGGTTTGGTTCTGGGGAACTAACAAGTATATATCAGGAAAGGGAGTTCTCTACACATTTCCTTTTTTGTTTTGTTTTGTTTTAAGTGCAGACAGTCTTTTTCTGAGGAAATCTCAAATTTTTATTCTGTCAAATAAAGTCACTAGCAGTGTTCATGCCCTGTGCCTGACCTCACCTAAAATACACGTAGCTCTAAAGCTCTGCCATTCATGCATATTAAGGATAACACAAGAACTAGATCTTAAGTGTGTAAGTTAGACTATTTTGTGTGAAAAATGTAGGACTCTATGTCAGCATGTTTTTCTTCCTCCTTTCCACATTTGTTTACACCCTTTAAGGCTAATAAAAACAAATAGGAAGAGATAATTTCATAAAATTTTGACTGCAGAGTGAAAATCAGACAAAGTCAACCAGAAGCAGCCAGGAGAACCAGCATTGCAATCGCTGGATTTTCATTCATCTTCCCCACGATGGACTTTGACTTCCTTTGCTTTCCTTAATTTTGAAACCCCTGTAATACTGTGGCATACCATGCCTTAGCAGACCAGAAATACTATTAAGACTTGACAAGAGGCACCTCTTCTACAGTCTCAGGACATAAACCTGTTACCTAGTTTATGATCTTGGATTTTACTTTCTCTTGCCCCAGCTGTACCCCCAAAGTAAATTTGGAATTTATTTTGTAAGAAATCAGTGGGATTTATTCTAGTGTATTATCAATATCCAATTGTTGTATAGTGTTTTCAGCACTAGATTTTGAAGTGTTTTATAGAGGGGACAACTCACAGGTGGAGAAACTCGGGAACCAAGACAGAAACACCCTGACTTTCATAATGACATTGAAAAGCAGCACAAAATTACATTTTCAGACACAAAAACAATTTGTTCAGGGTAACTGCCTTGTTGTATTTGAAAGCTCAATGTACAGCTGAAAAGGAAAGATATCCTATCATTGGAAAAGCTTGCTTAAATAAAGCTAGCATTTTAGGGGATTAAAATAGTAGTAGAAGGAGAAACAAGCATGTAGGAAGCAAAATATTTCCCTGTTAAGAAGCCCAAGACCAATGAATGTAACAATAGATCCTGGGTTCCTTTTTGGGGCATTCAGAAGGTGAGAAGAAAGGGCACTTGTAGCCCTTTCCCTGATTAATAACGGTACAGTTTGCACTTGGAAATCTGAGTCACTAAAGTTACGCCATTGCCCCCTGAAGTTCTGATGCATATAGACCGAGGTTTTTTCTCTGCTCTGGATGGTGACAGACAAGAAGCACCATCTCAGCTGTCATCAGAAGCAGGGTTCAGTTTGGGTTGCTCTTGGAAACTTCCAAATACAGAACTGAAACTGTTATTGCAGACTCCTGGAGCTATCTGTAAGGCAACATGACTCTTGTACTGGGAAAG
>NW_010392420.1:10045-12454 GCF_000710305.1 Buceros rhinoceros silvestris | reverse complement strand
AGAGTAAATATTCCTAACCCTTGAGGCTATTAGAAGAAAGATGTGTTTTCATATCAAACTGCCATTTATCTTAATTTTGTGTGGTTTAGGTTCTTGTACAACTAAAATATGACGTCTCTTACATGAATGCAATGAAAACGCCAATTAATACAAAATAAGGTTATATTAATTATAAGTGATCACTTAGTAAAATTCATCAAATGCTGCTTTTCTAACTCAGAGGCTTTGTTTTTTATGTGATAATATCTCTAAGTAATTATTCCATCTGCTGGTCAATCCAGCATTAGAAGATGGGAAAAGAAAATACGACAAAGTAAATTAGTTTAGCTTTAATGAAACTCTATTAGAACAATAATTGACTGTGCCTTTGGTCAAACTGATGTAGAACTATTAGTGATAATCAGAATGAGGTTATTGTTTTCTGTGTAATGTTTTTTTACTTAAGGTAGGCTACTGTGAAAAGATGAAAATTGCTCAGGTTGGTTTGGCAAATGAAATTTGATGTAAACATTTTGAATAGTACTGTGTGTTCACTCTTCCAAGATGATTTTTAATGTATGATTCCTTCCTGCTGTCACTCTATATTGCTATGCAAAGCTACAAAAGCCACTTGGCTCCTAATTGAAACATTCTTCAGATAATTTACTGGAATGTAAGATTGTGGTGAAATGTGTAAATAAATGTGTATTTCTCCTCTGACATTCTCACGTAGGGCTTTTTTATTGTTTTCTTTGTCTCCATTAGGGCTAAATTAAATATCAACTAACAGTACTTATATTTCAGTACTGCTGATGTGTTTGGTGGATCTCTCAAGATTTGGTATCTTTTATTCCAAAAAATTTCTAAGAATAATGTAAGAAGTGAAATTGTCACTAAAGAACACTGTTAACCTCTTTAGATAACCTTCTGTACTCATTTGGTATTCAATTTGCAGGATGGCAGAAAATCTGTCCATGTTTTATTATTTAACATTTTTATTATTTAAAAACTTTGCAAATGTAGTTAATATTTCAAGAAAGAATGAGTTTAAACAAGCACATTTCAGTCTGAACTGGGTCTAATTTATTCATTTCGAACTGTAATAAGTAATTAAATATCTCACTTATGTATATTGATCGTTTTTCCTGTTAAATATCTGAAACATTTGGAATAAGAGGAGGATGAACTTCTCCTACTCTTTCTAATGCTGGTTTCACCTGGGCTGGTAATCAGAGTCTGTGTTACTTGGTCAGGGATGGAAATGTCATATGTAAATGCAACTGTCGGATGCAACTAGCAGTATCCTTACAGAAAATATTTCTGTAAGGGATGAGGTATTTAAGGAATAATAAATACTGCAGGGAAGATTTCTCCGCTAATAAATTACACATCACGTTGAATGCATAAGCAAGTTTGAATAAGGAGAATATAAATTTTCTGTATGACCAATTTTACAAGCCTGAAGTTGCTCAAAATGGGTCTGGTGCCGTTTATTCCTTGAGTTCTGCTGCAAGAAGATGGAAGGAGTTCATTGGGAAGAGACAGGCAAGAAAGTGTTGTAGAATGTCTTGAGAAAAGCATGGAAAACTAGATCTGTGTAGGTACTTAACCAAGGACAGGGGAAAGTCTTCTTGTAAATCGTTATTTTCAATTATAACCAAATTAAATCCAGAAATGGGGTCTTCTATTTGGGTGGAAATTGCTTATGCACTTTTTTTAATATTAAAAGTAAAGCGGATTTTAAGATTTAAATGGGTTTACTTAAAAATATGAAGAACTAAATTATATTTCTAAGAAAGTAGCTTCATTTTTTACCTCTTCCATCCAGACTTTCAGTATCTAGCTGCGCAAAATGCTACTTTACCTGCTTCCAGAGCATCTACTTTTTGTTGTTAAATTTTTTTTATTTTAGTTTATTGCTTTTTCCCTTGTTTCTCAGTCCCTTCTCTCATTTTTATGTCAGATGTGGTTTGCTTGTCCTCACACTGAAAGCCTTTGGTTGCCTATCCTCACCTAGCCCCTGTCATTTGCTGCTGCAGTGATAACTCTTAGCCCCAACCAGATGATGGTGAACTTTCTCTATTGCTGTCATTCATGTCACCTCTGATGCTGCTCCTTACTTGAGGGAGAAGATGCCACTAACATCTGTAAAGCTACTGTGTTATTATCCTTCCAAATCCTCCTTAAAACTCTCTGGTTTTGTGCTGCCCATATAGGTTTTGACGAAAGATTAGACAGCTGGAGGTCTGAGACGACCAGCCTATCATGCTGAAACAATACTGCATTTTTTGATACTTTCCCATCTGTTTGTCTCTTCCCATCTGTTGTTTCTTGCCTTGTTCTTAGATTTTAACTCGGTCAGGGCAAAGGTCATCTATTAATTAATGACAATGCAGCCTGACTACATCATGCGCTATGTAGCTTATTACA
>NW_010392420.1:6372-9947 GCF_000710305.1 Buceros rhinoceros silvestris | reverse complement strand
AGAACTTATAGACTGCAAGGGAAAGAGACATAACACCACTTTTATCTTCAACTATCATCTAAGAAGTGTCTGAAAAAGTTTTGCAGTATTTCAAATATTGCTGTTAGGAGTCCCTATATGTTTTGAATTTCTAAATGTGACCACCAATGTATTCCTGTCCTTTAAATGCTGTTGGTTCTGTCTTGTCAAAAATGTAGTTTGTTCTGCAAATACTGAGGATTTTTGTTAAGAACTTCTCATTGCCTTTGCTCTACTGTAGTTGTAATCTGTGTGGTTTCACTGTTTCCCAAGCAGAATTAATTTAATAAATTCAACTCTCATGTTTTTATGTTTGAGGTTTTATATCACATAGTCATAACATTTTGTTTGTGTGGATATATAATATTTTTACATGCAAGTTATTTGCAAACTATTTTATTTTTTGCAGAGAACAAGATTTTGTGTACAGAGTGAATACATTATCTTTTACATATACAGTTTTTGTTTTACTTAAATGTGTACCTGTCCTGGTTAGAGTTAGAACAACGAATTCTGTTCAGTGATCTTACTGTTCATCTACACCTCTTCTAAGTGACCTCACTTTCTGAAGTTAACGGCATATTTTTGCAGACAGTGGCTGCTTCTAGAAGTGATAACGCTTGATGTTTACAGTTACCACCAGGGATTGGTGTGCAGAAAGGCTCCTGCTTATACTTGCTCCTGTGCAGACCAAGGTCACTGATAGATCCTGTGTCCCATGGTGGGGGTGCAGTAAGTGAGAGGCTGCACCTGCAGGGAGGAGTGGACAGGACAGGTGACCCTATACTGACCAACAAGGTGTTCCATCCCGTATACGTTGTATTCAGTATAAAGCTGAGGGTCTTGCCTCCTCTTGCTCTCTCCTTCAATGGCCGACATCTGAGGAGGACTCTGTCCATTATTCTGCCTTTGATCTCAGGCCATGCATCCCTGAATCCAGCTCCTGCATCTGTTTCCCATCTGCTGCTGAGTCCAGCCTGGGTCTTCCCCAGTGCCTGCCCACAGCATCAGTGGTGATGGTGATGTGGTTGCCATGGAGGGTTGGGTTTGGTATCGTTCTTGTATATATCTTTATATATTTAATGTTATTGTTATTATTTTAATTAAAGTAGTTTTAGTTTTCCAATCCATAAGTCTCTCTCGCTTGCTCCTTTTCTCTTTCCCCTCTTTGGGAAGCAGGGGGAAGGTGGGAGGGGGTAATAGGGAGCATCTGTCATTTGTCAGGAGCCGGTCCAGCTCTAACCCTTGACAATACCGTATAAATAAAACTGATTGTCTGTATATGTTTTCATAGTTTCTGTTGCTGTTTACTTGATGTGAATGCTGTGAATGTTCCATAAGGCTGATCTAGGAATCTGGATCTAAAGATCTCATGTTATTATTAGCACATGTTAGCATAGTTTAGGATGTAGTGCCTCATTAATTTTGTATTGTTTTACTTCATTTTTCATGGACCAGACCTTAATGAAATAATAGATGAATGGCACTGCTATAGCTGAAATGTTAGTCTGAAATGTACTTCATGCTATGCCCACAGAAGTGAGAAAGACCTCATTGACGATCATCACTGTTACTTAAGGAAATCTTTCAGCAAATATTTCTGGTCTCTTCACAGAATTTTTTGCAGATTGAGAAATTTCTATTATCAAAGCAACCAGCAAGGAAAAGCATAAAACTGTGCAAATATAATCTGAGTATATTCTGAATTGCTGCTCTCTTAGTGCTTGAACCCTTGGGATAATTCGCTGTGAATTCTTACTCAGTTCACATAATTCACTGCTAGTTCTCAGTAATCAAAAGTAAAATGCAAACTTGATTCAAGTGCACATTTCCAATTGTTTTGCACTTGCTTTTTGCCTGAAGTGCTTACATAAGTATCATGTAAGCCGCCAAGATTGCTGGTGTCTGAAATATTTCTTTAATGTGAGACTTCTTCTAATGCCAAAGCCAGTGCATGGTATTTTGACATCTTTCTGCTATCATGATTTATATACATTCTGTAAATTCACATTAACATTAATTTATTTTGCATGCCTGTAGGAAAGGAAGCTGTAAAATTGAAAGAACTGGAAGAAATAAATGAAGATTACGTATTTTATCTAAAGCGATTGACACGGCAAAGTAATGGGAGATTATACTAGACAAATAGAAATAAAAATTATGGAGGAAAAATTTTGGTTTAGTATCTGAAATTGAATGGGAAAGAAAGACACAAAAGTGATGATTGATTCTGTCTCTTTTTTTATTGTTTGGGCTTTTTTCTATTGCTCATTCTGTTAGAACAAAATAACCAAGACTGAGGCCACTGACAGTCCCCAAAGAGTAGCATTCTTACCAATGAGGTGTGAATGAACCTTTCTTAAAAGAAAATATCAAAACAAGTATTCCTGAAATTGCTGTGTTAATCATTCTCTCTCTGCTTTCACTCATGTTGGAGCTTCTAAGAGAGGAGCAGTGGTTTTGGAAGTGACTGAATACCTGTCCCACTGACTACATTTCTGACTGCTAGACCTTCTATAAGATGGCATTTTTTTCATTCAGTGAATGCTTTTATTGAAATTAAAGTATATTTGATGAGGACATTATTAAGTCAATATATTTAATATATGTCACAAGAAAGGAATTAATTGCTTCACGTACGTTGCGAATTGCCATAAGCCATCAGTGAGAAGTACGGTCCTTGAATATTCTTTCCCATCCTGGTGCCTTTTGTTCTAGCAAGAGCATTTATGTGGCCACATAGGGAGCCACATCTGACATCCGAAGAAATTAAAACTAATTTAAGATTAACAAAATGCGAGTGGTTCAAAGACTGTTGCTTACCTGGGTCGAAGGAGATTCAATTTCACGTTGCCTAAAACTCTGATTAGCGCTTTGCCAAACACAGACCCAGTAACTAAAAGACTATTTCACACTAGAGCAGATGTCCAACCAATGTTAATATTTACAAAGCAGGCAGCAGCAGCCAGCAATGTGGTTGACAACAGACTGAAATTCCTGATTGATTTGTAAATAAATATGTCCTTAGAAGGAAGGGGAAGGAAGTGAGAAAGGGCAATGATAATATCTGGCAACCTTAGAGTGACGCCCAAGGATCAGAGGGCTGTATCAGGGATAAATAGGAATATATAAATCAGTATCCTTTCCCAGCCCAACAGCTGTTTTCTCTGAATGTGTCCTCAGGGTTCCAAATAGGAAATAGAACTGATCCTCTAAACCCACAGGTTAAGCAGCCATTTGTAGTTTGTCCTGTCCTGGGAGAGAAATGTTTCTACAACCTGAAGATGGAGTGATTGTGTGTCTTTTTTGTCGCTTCTGCCCTTATAGATCTTTCGCAAATGTGTTGTTGCCTTTTGTTTTCTTCTTGTTACTTAACCCTGTGTTAGAGGTGATTTCAAGAAAAAGGTTAAGAAAAAACAACTTGAAGACATTTATATCCTTGACAAAGAGATTCTCTAGTAGTGCCCAGTATCCTGGTATTGAAAGAATAAGAAGGTACCTTTGCTTTCAGCTACAAGGTCTAGTGTAGGTGCTGGAATACTGGGGTCTGTGTCGAG
>NW_010392420.1:0-6290 GCF_000710305.1 Buceros rhinoceros silvestris | reverse complement strand
GCTCTTCCAGTGATGAACATTAGAGAAGTAAACTTTCTGCCAGCCCCAGTTAGGGGAAAAAAACCACTGAAGTCTTAATAGAGTTTTTAAGAGCAACATGATCAAATGTCTAGCTTTTGATCATTCTCCTGACTCCTTTTCTGTGGTAAATAGAGAATATCACTCTAGATAAGTTGTATTTCAGATGTCAGATTTATAATTTGAAGATAACTTGTTGGAGTTTAATATAAATTAACTATTTATTTAAGGAAAAATATTGCATCTAATAAGCAACTAAAAAGCATTTTTTCATGGACAGAAAAGAAGCTTTTAGCTTTTAACTTATAGCCACTGAAAAATAACCAGTCATAAGAAGGCAAATAATATTAGCATACAGACCTGAGCATGAACCTACTTTACGGTTTGGAAGTGAATGAACGAGCACATCTACTAGATGTTGCCAAGATGTTACTGAAATACAGGCAATTGGGGCTATTCACTGTAGCAAGTGAAGTTATGGAAGAGGCACACTTTTTATAGAAGTTGTTCTCATTTGTCACATGTACAAGTGCATCCATTTCTGAGATTTCCTTCAAGCATCAACATTATTTTAAGTACCTACATTTTCAGATTTTGGGCAAGGAAAAAATATTCCTGTGGATGAAGAGAGAATAAATCCACCATTCTACAGGTAAAATACATTTAGGTCAAATTGCTTTCATTCTTTAATAACTGAAACCTTCCAATCTCAAGAGCAAGCTCAGCCTTACTGTTACTAGTATTATATTTGTATTTTATTGCTATATACTCTGCTGTTAGTGGAGGTTAATATAGCATATGACCACCACTGAAAAAATGTGATGACTTATCTGGATCTTGCTTCAGGAGGAAAATTCTATAGTGCTTCAGTGAGTCCTATTTCTCCAATAACTTACACAGTAAATGTGAAGAATTTGGTTGATTCCAGAAGTTTATGTTGTCTGATAGGAACTTGTCAGATAACTTTATAATATTCCTTTAGCTGGGATAGACTTTTTAAATTTTGCTTCTGGGGCTTTGCAGAAGGTCTTGCAATCTGTTTCCTAAACAGCGATCTCTTCAAGGATAGTCAGAAGGGTGGACAACTTTGGCTGCAAAATATTGACCTAGTGACTAGGTTGACCTAGTCCTGTAATGGATAAAATCTGTCATGCATCATATACAGTGATTGGATATTGGCAGTATTGGTGGCTTCCCGACTTTCAGCCTTTTGATGTTGATTCAACTTGTATCTTATCTATTCCAAACATTTCATTTTCTTCTTGTTTCTCCACCAGTGCATTAATGTGGTAGCCATCTCTAACTTCACAAAATAAAAATATCATCCTCAATATTTGACAGTGTTTGTAGTTGGACATGAAAATTACCGGTCTTTCCTGTTATCTTCAGCTTATCTGCCAAGAAAAGACACTTCTCAGAATGACTCCAAAATTTTCGGATTAATATATTTAATAAAAAGCTGTGGACTTTTCATTGGTTTTACTGTAATGCAACAAATTGCCTATGTCAGAACTTCACTGGTTCACTCCTATTCAAGCACTGTTTTGCCTACCATGAAACCCAGGTGGAAAAATAACAAAAGGAATGCAGTTTTGTTATTTGTTCAAAACAAGACTAGGGTGAAGTATCTAATGAATTCAAGTCAGGCACAGGACTGTTTAATATATATCTTCTGTCATTCCAAATAACAAAAACTGTTCCCCCTCTATATATATTAGTTGTGAATAACGTTAATATTTAAAATACAGCCTGATTGGAAATAAGCAAAGACATTTTCCTCATTGATTTATTTAATTCATTGTGCTGTACCCTTTTAAAAGTTAGTTTAGCATCATGTGGTAGTAAATGTGACAGAAAAATATTTTTCTGTGGTTGTGTTCTTTTTTGTTTGTTTGTTTTGAGACAAAGCACTTATCACTTACAGGCATGTGGTCCTAATATGAAAGATGAATTGGTTCATTCACTTCAAGTACCACATCACCATTCACACACTATCGAGCTTAATGTTCTTAAAGGGTAATTTCCCCTGTGGGAACTGTGCCCAATACAGCCACAATCTCTACACACAGTGTCTTTTTATCTTTCTATGGCAGGTAAGGAAATTTAAATAAAAGGCTTCATCAAGAGTGTAATCACAGACATATTCCTCCTATTGCAATATCCATGAAACAACAAATAAACACTCCTAAAATTCTTAATGCTCCTAAACATTATCAAGAAGACTTCAGTGTACAGTTCCTACTCTGAAATTTTCTGTTGAAATCAAAGCATGTGAGATGCCTTATGGATTTGGCAGTAGAGGACAGGAAATATTATGGGGGAAAAACGCATTTCCTGTTAAATTCTGAGTGTAGCAAATTGCTGCAGGGTAATCAAGGAGTATATTTTGCCCTCATCTCTCATAATTACCATGACTTTTTTTTTAATTTCTCATAATTTCTTTAGTTTGTCTACAATTACTCATTGAACACCTTATTATTATGGGATCTATATTCTGACAAAGATGATGATTAAGTCTGCAGTGAGGTTCTCTTTAGAACATAGTATTTTCACATGTTCCTGCTCAAATATTTGGGGGGCTAAAGTATTATCTACAATAATTTTGCTTGGTTTCACCGAAAGATGAATTTTCCAGGGGTGCCAATAAAAATATGCTTTCTGATTAACATACTGAAAAGTTATAGAAATAATTCTAACTTCCTTTTTTTTTTCCATAAGAAGATACAGTATTTTTTTTACCCCTCTGCTTTTACTATTAAATTGCTTTTCTTCTAAGATCTGTTTTTGCATTCACACCAGAATGAACATGCTCGATTTTTTTAGTTAATTTTTTGTAACTTAAGGTCACAGAATGTGTTGTCTTTGACTTGCATGAGATCGACATTTAAGTGTAAAAAAGTTTGTTTAAATGAATGCAGTTTTGGACCCAGATTCAGCTCAGAATCAGCTGTGATTAGTGAAGCCAAGCCAGTTTACGTGCCCCGTAGTTACGAATTTGAATCTTTGCCAGAGAATAGGGCATGTTTACAGGACTGTTTTGACTATGTTTGAGTAACCTAAGTGCTTCTCTTCATGTCAGGGAAGCCCTACTCAGATTCACAAGACATCTCTGTGGCAGTCTCATATGGAAATCAGCTTGCTTGGCTTTCTCAAATCACATAAAATTCAGGTTCTGCTCAAACTACTGAAGCTGATATGTCAACAGTGCTGGCCTTTTACCCAAGGGTTCCGGGCTTAGCACATTAATAAATCAAAGCCTCCGAGATACTATTTTTGTCTTGTGCCTGAGGGAAGTTAACTCACTTCTTCCAAATAAGTATGTTACCCTGAAGTAATCGAAGGCGAAAGGAGCATTCTCTTCATTTTAATGAAGCTATTCTGCTTTGCATTGACTAAAGCCAAGCCTCAGCTGGGTCAAAGAACATGAAAGCGTGAGCATTTGGCCATCCTTAGCAATTTGTCATTCATCTGAAAGGAGGAAGAAAATGGGAAATGCTGGGTTTCAATCCTCCTTTCTGAAAGATACTTTACTTTTATATACTGAGCATTCTTTGCATCAGGCCTTTAATCCAAAAGGTGGTTTGAAATGTTGTACCATACAAGATCTGAATTGGAAACAATATATATTTTTTTTACTTGAAACAATTTGAAACCACACAGCATAAATACGCCCACATAAAGTTTTGTTCCAGTGAAATCTTGACACTGAACTCTTCAGTTTTTCCCGTAAGTGGAAACTGTCAAGAGCAGAGCTTGTCAAGAGCACTTAGATATTTCTCACATTATATACTTAGTATTGTTTGCTTGGGGTGTTCATAATGGATAAAATTCATCCACAAGTAGAGAGGCAGCTAATGACCGCATGCCACCTAATTCCTGTGTAGGGCTGTGTATTAGCCTTAAAATAGAAATTAAGTGGAGCGTGGCCTTCCCTCTCCCCCACCTCCCATAGGACTAAGTTAGATATAAACTGCAATACTTAAAATAAATAGAAAAGTTTCCTTGACAAACTGTATGGAGTTACAAAAAAAAAACAAACCACATAAACTCTCACTGCTAAATCCAAGCTGTGGATTTAGCTTGATTTCGTAGAGCATTAAAGAGGACAGAGTGCAGTGGTCAGGAAGTCCCTTGTAAATCTGCCTGCCATAAAGCTACATTAACCCACAGCTGCAGTGGCAAGAGGCAAGCTGAATGCCTTGCTGGTCTCAGGGAGTGAATTCTTGTGTTGAGTTGGGCTCTAAGAACAGGATTTTCTTCTAAAACTGGAAATATCAGTAATATACTACAGAAAATATCAGGGGTATAGAGCCATCCTTTAATAGGTCTTAAAAATAATTTTTAAAAAAAATAAAATCAAACTGAAATTAGATATAAAAGATATTCATTTACCATTGAAGTGTGATATTAAGTACTCGAAAGTCTGGTAATGAAAATGTTCCCACAGTAGCCATATCCTGTCATTAGATTTCACAGGTGACTTCTCTCTAAGCACTCAGTTTAGCGTAATACTTTGAATATTGGTGAAAGTTAATAAAAAAAATGTAGATATGTAAGATGAGTAAGTCCATCATAATGTGAGGTTTGAATAGTATTTTTTCTATGATTGTACGTTAATTATAGTTAATTTCATTTAGATTAAGGTTAAATCATAAAAGACAATAGGATTCATTTTATATTCATTCCAAATATAATGTACTTTTGAGATAGTAGGTAAAGAAACAGTTGTTAATTCAGGGATTTAACATCGCAGTGTACCACAGTGAAGGTCCTGTGTAGCCTATGGAAATAAGGACTTTTCCCCATGCAAAATAAGGTGAAAAAACTTGCACTTCCTTCAAAATCATGTGCAAATCACATATTGCTAATATTATCAAGCATGCAAAAATTAAGAGTCAAACTGCAAATAGTTGGATTAGATGTCATTTCTTCTACAGATATAAAAGAAAATAACTTCTGTCCTCTTTGCTGTTACATTGCTGACATCCAATATAATCAGTCAGTTTAAAATGTTGATGTCATCCTGTTTTCATTTTTTATGAAATGAAATTTCATTTTTATGAATTAAAAACTTGGAATATTTTACTGCATCAGTATTTTTACATCATAATTTCATTAACGATTTTGCTGCAATTTAAAATGTGCTTTTAAGATACATATTGACTGAAATTATTTTGCTTAGGGAAGAGTTAGTTCCATTTACAGCTACAGGAGTGCAGAGGAACCCTTAATAGGATTATTTGATTAATTCAATAGAATATATCTAGTAGAACTTTTTTTTGTTTGGTTTTTTTTAAAGTAAATTTGAAGAAATAGAAAATCATAACAATAAAATATCCCCAAGGAGTTAGGGTTCACTAAAATTACACAATAGAAAACCTTGAGATTTTGAGTTTGTCGGTTTGGAGGTTTCTTAATTGGAGGTTTCTTATTTAAATCAACAAAGAGGCTTAATATTATACAGATGACAAGAGGATTGATAAACCTCAAATCATTTGTATTTTCTGGAACGACAGTAAAAGATAACATCTCTTTAACAGGTTCCAGTCTTCTTGATTGAGGTACTGCATATTGAACAAATTTAAAGCATTGGTTATGTTTTGTTTCCAGATGACTGTTTTTATATCAGCTTCAACTCCAGCTATAACTGTTGTACTCCAGAACTAAGGTTTGCCATTCTTCATGTCAATAGAGCAGTTAACTAAAATAACTAAACACAGCAATATATGCATATGTTCACAATGCCTTTTACCTTCTGCTATAAAAATAAACTGATTTATAAGCAAACAAATGATCTTTAAGACACTGTAGGATTAAAGTAGCTGGGTGAGGAAAAAGTTAATTCGTGCATCTAACCCTGCACATATAATCAACTGGCATTTGACTTACAGAGGAGAGACTCATAGAATCATAGAATGGTTTGGGTTGGAAGGGACCTATAAAGGACATCTAGTCCAACATCTCTGCAATGAGCAAGGGCATCTTCAACCATAGTGTGTTGCTCAGAGCTCCATCCCACATGACCTTGAATGTTTCCATGGATGGGGCATCTGCCACCCTTCTGGGCCACTGGTTCCTGTGTTTCAATAACCTCATCACAGAAAATTTCTTCTATCTAGTCCAAATTGACCCTCTGTTGGTTCTAAAACATCATCACTTGTCCTACTGCAACAGGGCCTGCTAAATAAGCCTGTTGCCAACTTTCTTATAAGCTCACTTTAAGTCCTGAGAGGCCACAATGAGCTCTCCCTGGAGCCTTCTCTTCTCCAGAC
>NW_010392419.1:55794-65328 GCF_000710305.1 Buceros rhinoceros silvestris | reverse complement strand
TGTGCGTGAGATAAAGGTGCCATAGAAAAACAAAGAGGTTGAGCAAGAAACAGCCTAACGCCAGTGACAGCAAAAAGCCTCCTGAAGGAAAAAAAGAAAAAAATTTTAGAAAAATTAAAAATTGAGGGGAATCGATGAAGGCTTCATATTTTATTATTGATTTTTAAATAATGGAGCTGTGCCCACTGAAAGGAGATTTGACCGCCACTGGAGTCTCATGCAGACAAACCATGTTTCGTATTACAGCGTGTTATACCCTGGCTGAGGTTAACTATCATCTTCCAGATCTAGAAATGCTGTGCGTTTAAAAGTCTGATCCTCTTCCCAGCTGAGGCAGCAGTAAAACTTCCCTCCCCAGCCCTGTGAGTAGGATTCTGTTCTAACCCTCCTTTCGCCGTATCCTTAAACACAAAAAACCAGGGCATGGCACCCGTGGAAGCTGAGTCCTTCTTGCCCCCGACATGCTCATGCTGTCCACTTATATTAGGAAAATACAGTTCAGGGGTTTTTGCTGGGGATGGAATTCTAAGACCTGTCGCTATACGGAGGCTCTGCCCCAAACCTGCTCGGGCACATTCAGTCATCCCTGCCTCAACACCCCTGCCCATCCAACCTCTGTGGGCAGGGACGGTCCCTCCTTACGTGTTTGTGCTGTAGCTGGAGCAATAACAACTCCACACTGGCTGGATGCTCTGCTGTATGTCAGACAACAACAATCTTTACATAACGCTGCTTGTGCAGAGATCTTGCCTCACTGTAGAGTGGTAATTACAACTCACGGTGCCTCTGGGAGGGAGGCAAGACACCTCTTCTGGAGATGGGGACAGCACAGTTGAAGAACAAGTGCGTCATTTGTTAGGAATGAGTTTTCTCAACAGCTTTAGTTTTTTCTGCCAGTGAAATGCAAAGACAAAAGAAAAGAAGATTTTTCTACCTTTTCACTGCCCAAAGGAAGGGCTTGATCCTATTCAAGCACTGGGCAGTCTCTGTGCAGACATCGGCCGTGGGCAGATCAGCTCATCTGTCGCTGCCAGTGCGGTGTGTTGTGATGGAGCCGAGCGCAGGGAGGATGGAGAGACCAGTTCTGCCCTGCCACCAGCCAGCATCGCCTTTTTCAGCACACTGGAGCTGGATCAATTTACGCTGCATGAGAGCAAGAGTTTTGCCTGCAAACTCTCCTGGGTTAGAGGTACTTTGCACGTCCTGGTGACCTGTGCTTGAGAAGTCTTCCCAAAACCCAGAGCAATTTCAGGGAGGCCAGTGACCTGGGGATTTATAACGACCCAGTTGAGAGCAGATGACCGTGATCAATGTGCAGGTATTGTGCCAAGCCATCCCGTGTGGATGGTAACAATTTGCAGGTTAGGAACTCACTCATGCTGCCACTGAGGCAAAGTGGTATGAGGGTGAAAACCAGTCGCAGAGAACCCTATCCACATTTTTATGTTAACAACATTCGCCACGCGGTGTTAAAACACTTCATTGGGTGATGGATGTTTAAAGAAATGTTCCATAATTGCCATCATGTGGATTGGAATGAATTATCCTACACATTCTATGAGAGCCCTTGGTTTATTTCTCTCCCTATTCGCTGTGCTACCCTTCCTCTCTGCTCATCCCTATTCCAGATCACATTTACTGGCTTGGTTATATCACAAGATGTATCTGAACAGTGTCCGAAACATGAAGCACCCCTGTGAATTCTTTCTTCCGTGCCCTTGGCGATGCCTGACACACGAACCTCGGATTGCTGGGGCTTTGGGGTGGGAAATGGGTTGCATTTTCCATACGCTGCCTTTGCAAATGTGAAATATAAGCTCTGCGCAGGAAAACGCTCGAAACAAAGATGCTCCATGTAAACGTGCCTCCCTAATTCCACCGTGGCTGTACGCAGAGTGGGAACAGCAAGTGAATTCTGGCATGGGGCTGCCAGATTACATATGATGCAATGTATGTAATGCTACAGTGCCTTACAGTGCTGGCCCTACTTAAAGCATTTGGCCAGGAAGACAAACACTATCCCCAAAGCCTCTAGGAGTTAAAGATGATGTATGTCATGAACGTGGCTCTGATTTGGCAGCGCTTGCACCTTCATAACAGTTTTACCAACTTCAAGCTGTTCTTCCAACCGGCGGTGGAGGCTGAACTCGGGCTGGCCCCAGCTGACTGCATAAATCTCTGGAGTCTGAGCTAACAGCCAGCAGCCTTGGAGGAAAACTGTGAAAACCACATCCGTGTGTTGGAAAAACGTGATGAGGGAGTTACGCAGAGCCATGGAGAATCCTCCTCTGGCAGCAGGAGCAGCTACAGGAGGAGCCCCGGAATTAGCAGGCAGAGCAAGGGAGAGATTAAGAGGTGCCATGTAAGAAATCATACTGCTCACACAAGGGTAGGGCAGACAGAAAAACATTTTTTTTCAAGAAAAAGCTCTTGTGCCACGTGCTCAATGCACTGGGGTGCATGAAAAAGTTATTCTTTCTCCTGCAGAAACCTCTGGGGTTTTTCATCATAATCTGTAGTGTGTCTCCTTGTTCTTGTCTGAAACCGAAATCTCTGAGAAATCAGACGTCTAAGAAAGAAACCACAATGCCCGCCGCGTCCCCGCCCGCTCCCCAGTTCGGTAAATGCGCTGTGCCATCTCCCGGCACACGGGAAAGCTGCAGCCCGAGCAATTCCCCTCCTCGCCCCGGCTCGCTGGTGGAAGCACAGGGATGGATGGAGACCCAGGGCATGTCCTGTGGATCAGGGACCAGCCGCCTCAAATGCTGTGGGCTATGTATCCCAGCCAAGCACTGATCCCTTGGAAATGCCCTGTCCTGAGGTCAATATAAAACGGAAGCATGCTGGGGGGCAGGGGAGAGGCTTTAAAAATCTGCTGTGCTGCTCAGTGCTACTCGCCTGCTTTTCCATTCTGAGCGAACACTCTGTCTCCCGAGATCCAGCTCCACAACAATACGACCTGACTTTATCTTCATGCGACAGTTCCTGCAGCAGAGCTGGATGGAAGCAGCTTGGCTTTTATTTCATCGAGAATTTCCAAGGTTAAAAATAATCATCTCTTTCAAGAACTCAAGTCTTTTCAAGCTCTCCGTAGAAGAGCGCAGCGAGTGCCCCAGAACAACTGCAAAGCACGAGACAGTCCCTTCCTTCGTGTGGCAGACAGCAGCTCCAGCAGCACTGGCTGCTTTCCACAAGCAGGATGCTTTGATCAGATAATAAGACAGTTTGAAGCATCTTCATGACAATGTTCTGGCAACAACAGGGGCATCAGAGCTCGGATGCCTTAATAGAGTCTTGAAAAAGAGGAGAGATGACTTGCGGGTTAGCAGTGTTCAAGGTGCACACGCTGCCTTGGACTTGATGGTCCAGTCGTTAGTGATGGCTATGGGAAAACAACGGATTCAATCTGCTTTGTGCCCTCTCTGCTGGAGATCCTGGCAAAAACCAGCGCATCCCATCAAGAATGGATGCAGATCGCTGGGCAGCAAGGGGAAGGGGCTCAGGTGCTGAGCCGGACGGCATGTGTGGATGCAGCCAGAGAATGGACACTTCTAATCCTTGAAGATAATTAAAAAGGTTTTCCTATTCAGGAACCACAGTCCAAGCTGAAGCACAGTCCCACTTCCCTCAGTAACCGGAAAGGTAGAAATAATTTTGCTTGGGCAGCAGGGACAGAATGTTACTGAAGTATTTCTCAGTTTGAGCCCAGGTAGAGCTTCTTCATGCCTGGTCCTTCCTTCTAGGATGGATGAGTTTCTCATGCAAATTCTCCTGCCTGCATGCAAATACACTTTTGGCAGCTATGTTTACCCTTTTTTTCCCCACTCATGCTGTTTCCACCATGGAAGAGAAGGAAACTGAGACGTTTCCCATTTTTTTCTCACCTTCTTAAGACAGAAAACCATTGTAGCTTGGCAGAACGAGCACCAGATGATGCTCCAGGCATGGCCACAATTCTGATTTAAAGCATAAAGACCACTTAATCCTTGTTTTTTCCTGATGAGACCAGAAGCTCTCTGTGGAAGAGACTCCCTCTACGGACACTGTTTGGCACAATGGGGCTTTGACTGCAGATGGGCTCAGGGCACGCAACCATAAAATAAATGATAATAAAACCAGCAGTGAAAAATCTTCACCGGGCTCCCCTGCCTGTTCACCCGACCCTGGTTTACTCTCACGTCCTTAGGCATTACTTCAAGAGCAGATGGTGCTCTGTGGTAGAGCAAACGAGCAATTATCCTCCCGACACCCCGCGAGGCCTCCCCGCATGCGATCGCAAGAAGTTACTTCACCCCAAGCTAAGAGCTGTTGTCTGGCTTTTCAGCATAATTGGATGTAATCAAGTTTAATTTGGTTGGTGCAGTAACTCTGAAGACTTTTGTAACTGGATTACTGTCGGCTCAACGGTCATGTGCCATTATATTTGCTGGTCAAAACAGAAGCCAGAATAAAACCAGATGCTTTCCCCTTACTCCTCCTTCCAATGACACCCCTCCAGGATATGAGCTTGCCCTGTGCAGTCAACGTAATGAACTAAAAATTCTATTAGAAGGAGGAAATCGTTGCTGTCATACTACGTTCAGGCCCCTCCTAGCAAGTAGAAAGTGTAGATTATCTAGAGTACGGTCCTCTACGTTTGTTTACAAGCGTAGACCATGCGCAGCTTAGAGCTAAACTCCTGCAGCACAGACCTATGGCGCACATGAGTTTTGAGACAGAAATCTTACCCTTTCTCTACAAGTAGGGGAGCTGAGACCATGAGCAGGAGTGAACGGCTGATGAGGAAGGAGTTCCTCAGGTCCCATTTTCTGCTAGACATCACCAGCTGAGAACAAGGACTATACAAACCGCTGTGTTTATAGCAGATGTAGCTCTACTACAGCTAATCTATAGGTAGGAGAGTGGCACCTGATAAACATAACAAAGCCAGCAGCATAAAGACCTTAATTTTAGCTGCTGCCCCAGCTCCTACCAGTATTAAGGCACTGAAGCAGCATGGAAAAGCCTGTTTGTATTACACTTCAGGGCAGATTTTGAAAATTCAAGACCCTGTGGGCTTTTCTAATGACTCCATGCTGCTGAGAGCTAAGACACACTGAGCTCCTCCTGACAGACGCTGAGGCCAGGCAAATGGAGACTGAAATTCCAGTGAGACCTTAGTGCAACCTTTCAGTACTTAAAGGGGGCTACAAGAAAGATGGGGACAATCTTTTGAGCGGGGGCTGCTGTGACAGGACAAGGGGTGATGGATTTCAACTAAAAGAGGGAGATTCAGACCAGAGAGAAGAAAGAAATGTTTTACACTGAGGGTGGTGAGACTCTGGCTGAGATTTCCCCGAGAGGTGGGAGAAGCCCCATCCCTGGAACCATTCCAGGTCAGGTTGGATCTTGGGGCTCTGAGCAAAGTGCTTTAGTTGAAGATGTCCCTGCTCCCTGCAGGGGGGCTGGACCAGATGACCTTTGAAGGTTCCTTCCAACCCAAACCATTCCACGATTCTATGATACTATGAAATATGGTACTTTCTAACAGTGAAAATAATTACAGGAGTAACGCACGGAGGTGATACGCTCTTGTGGTTTTGAAGCATTGTAGGCCGTTTGGAAGCACAGGCAGCATATTACATTCCTGGCTGAAATGTCTATTGCGTTTTAGACAGACACCTCCTAAAATTCATCTCAATTTTGAATTGCAGATCAACTGTAAAAAGACCAAAGTGTGAAGAGACTTCCCTAAGATCAGCAGCAAAGGATGCTCTCCAGCTCCCAGTCCCACAAGCTACAGAGCTGCCACCCTCAGAGCCGAATGCAGAAGCAGGCATATGCATCTCTGGTTTGGGCCAGATGGCTATTCTGAATTTCTAATGATCTGGGAAATGAGCACTCCATAATGTTCTATCTCAGAGGGTTTAGCACAAACTTTCTTCCTTTTTTCCCTACCAGCACTGTTACAGATGGTACTAGATCTCAGTCAGGGACTGGAGTAGCACAGCGCTCTAAACACCGTGTTGTAGCATGTACTCCAAGGAGACGGCAACGTCTCAACATGGTCCTGCCTGGCCAGTCATCCATCAGGTTCGTTAACATGAAATTTGTCAAATACTTGAACCCTGTATTCCTAAATCACCACAAATGCTAATAATTTATTAGTGCCATTAGTAATAATGACTGCTTGAAGCCACTGTATAAACCAGGCCCTTGGATTCTATTTGCAGGGTTATTCGGGTGTTGTGGGTGCCAAAGTTCAGCTGTGTCAGGCGATAAGGAGAAGCACCACCCATGTGTGTTTACAGAGAGGCACCTACCTCACACCCTTGCCAGCACTTCAGCTGCTGTGCAGAGCCTTCTGGGCAGCGATAATGCTGCATATGAGCTGTTGGGCAAGCCTGAACGCACATGGAGATTTATTTATACTAACCAACTGCAGAGGTCATGTCAAGTGCTTCATGGAGATGCCATCGTGTAACGCCAACCTGCCAGAATGAGGCCTCATCGGCTGCAGCGATGCCACAATCCCTGCAGGAGGTAAGTGCTTGTAGCTGGATCTCCTCGAGCTGCAAAGTGGCTCCTGGCAGAGCACTGATTTTTGGTACAGAAATGGGAGAAACTCAACTCAGGGAGGGGAGCCTGGAAATCTAACCCTGATCCTAACTCCTGCTTCCCTCTACAGCCTCTGGCAAATCCCTTCATCTGACCTTTCTGCACTCACTTGGAGCACCACCGCTGTGTGAGCAGCCCCGGCGGCACCCACGCAGGGAGGTCAGCAAGCCTTGCAGCTGACTCCTGCTTGGACGGGCAGCCCGTGGCCATGCATTCGTCCACAGAGCAGCAGCAAAGCTGAGGGACAAGCCGAAAATGGGAGATTTGTGGCTCAGAAAAACAGGGATCCCAAGCCCGCCTCACACAGCTTAATCCTGGTACTGAGCACTTAGAGCCCAGGATCTTCAGGGGGCCACAAAGACGGCACTGAATTAACGCTCAGAGATCACTTTGGAGGCAAAGACACCATGGCCCTATTTCGGAACCACTGTGGCTGTGAAATGTAATTGTTTTCCCCGGCGGTCTCTTTTGGAAGCCATGGCAGACAGTACAGAATAGGCCAATATAGAAAGTTTCGTGGTTACGTGGTTTATCAAGGCCACCTCCCAGAGCACACTAGGAATTTTTTTGAGCAGTTGGTATATTTTTTTGCCAGCAACCAGTATGATTGGTGACTTCTGAAAATGCATTTTTACAGCATGCACACGTATCAGTACAGTAACCTGCTGAAGACAGTATGATATACAGCTACTGGTGAAGGGCAGAGAGCAAGATCCAGCTTCGAAAAGAAAATTAAAAATGTACTCTGTAGGCTGCCTCGAATTATTCAGAAAAAATCAATTGTAAGAGTAATAAAAACAAACAGCAGGGTTACTATCTCTGGAAGGCCTCAGGACATACAGGGATAGATAAAAATCACTGAAGCACAGTCTAGGATCTTAGAAATGCCAAAAATGCGTTTGAAACTGGATCAGTCGCAAACCTCTGGCTTTACTCTGGTGCAGCAGCGGCAGCAGAGGGAAGTCTGGCGGGGAGGCACGGAGCGAGGATTTGGTGGATTTGGGTCAGCTCCGTGGTTCTGCCATGCATCTTCCATTACCTGGGGCAAGCAGCTTTGATTGCTCCGTGCCTTAATTTCCCGCAGTAAAATAGTGTCAGCAATAAAAGCAACAAAGGTTCTGAAGTCATTTTGTCCACATTTCACCCACAGTCGAGTCTACAATTTCTGAAAGAGCTGGTGCATGACTCCTGAGTGGCCACACAGCCTTGCCCCGCTCCTGCCCTTCAAGTGAAAGCTCTCCCTTTAGAGCATTTTTGCCGACCACCTCGCGCAGCGCACACTGGGCCACAGCTGTAAGACAGATAATAACAGGTTTCACAGCGGCAGTAAAACAACGGGAGCCGTAATTCCTTTGAACTCCAGGTCAAGCTTGTTGTTAGCCAAGTCTGTAAGAACTCGTATAGTAAATTACATACGTCTCTCTACCAGCAGGATCATAAAATAAAACTTTACAGCCCTTCCGAAGGTCATGGCTCTGCAACAAACTGTAAGACAAAACAATAAATTCACCCCCGAGACCACCGGTTTTGTGGCTTCGGCAGCTGTGGTTAGATGTAAGGACTCTGACAAACTTTATACAAGGTCTTTCTTATTGCTCCTGTGGACCCACCTCCCAGTTCTGCCCAAGCGCAAGGCAGAGGCTAAACCCACAGTAATAATGGCCGTTACTGGTTTCGGCAGCAGCAAAGCCACGTTTATCTCTGTACGCACATTTAACAGAAACAATGACCGATGTGTTTCTTGGCAAATTAGCCCCCTTCTCCCCCACATCTATAAGCTATTTCCAAAACAATCAATACTAGTCCAGCCAGCAGAACTGTACATTACGTTTCCCATTAAAGTCTTGGCACCCCCTCAAACAAGGGATGCTTTAGAAACTACGACTACGACCAAAGAAACCAGAGAGGGGACTGCTGAGCCTGGCACCTTGCTGCTTTTCCCTCAAGTCTGGGGGCCCGAGTGCAGGTAATTCAGCTAAAACCCTTGTGCTGGTCTGCTGGCTTTCAAACATTTGGCCCAGCGATGGATCTTTTCATCTATGTTTGACCAGAAGCTCCAAGATCTAGGTGCTGGATCCCAACAAAAGTCACAAGGGAAGGAACAGCAATCTCTCCCAGCTTCAGGGCATGCATTTGCTCTCCTGTGGATTTGAAAATGAGAAGACTTGAGACGTGGTGTTAGTTCTGCAGGTATTATTTAATTAAAAATAAAACACTTTGGGATACTTTGCTCCAGCACATAACAAACTTACGTGAAGGGATTATCTGATATTCTTCAAGTGAAAACAAAGGTTTTCCTCTAAATGCTCCTCTGAGAGGCTGGCATTTGGTTATGCAAAGTTTATGGCATTGCTCTTTTACTTTTACCCCCAGCGGTGCTGTTCTCCCATCGCTCTGTCCTAATGTTGCAAAGCCTCACATGCAGTAATTGGTAACACTGATTCTTTTCTTCTGAAGCTCCAAGTGAGGACAAACCTGAAAAGAGGCAGTGCTGGCTGCCGAGGAACTGAAACTTCTAGACATCCTTACCAACAGGACGCTAGCTGAGACCGTGCTGGTCACCTGGGCTGGCGAGCTGACCACTTACCGCGCTGAAAATGCCTCAATGTGAGCTGCTGTTCAAGGTAAGAGACGATTCCTGTGTGCAAAGAACAGCTTTTTATCTGAAGAGCTGTCCGAGGTTTTACCTGGCTTCAGCCACTGTCACAGTGCAGACTCGGCCTGAAGACGTAGCAAGGAAACCAGCTCCAATCTCAGAAATTCTCGGTGAGTTTCCCTGCCTACACATCCAAGAGGAACAATCTCTCCCATCCTCCAGATTAACTTCCGTTTCATTCCGGGAGAGGAGATTTGAAGGAAATACATGACATTCCACATGGAAATCCAAGGAAAGTGTGGCATTCCTCAGCAATCCCATGTCAGATACGCACAGCACGT
>NW_010392419.1:34061-55637 GCF_000710305.1 Buceros rhinoceros silvestris | reverse complement strand
AAAGAGCAGCTCCTGCCCTTACTGGGTACCCGTAAATGAAGCTTCTCACAAGAATCCCCCAATACTGGGATTAACCCTAAACTGTATCATCACACACACGGGCCTTCGCCTCAACCTTCTCTCTCCCACCGTTAGGAAAAACAACACGTGTCAAAGGCTGTTTCCAAGACTGGACAACCCTTTCTTCCCCCTCTGGAGCCAGAACATTCATCTGGTTCGTTCAGTTGGGAACCCTGCTCTCCTGATTATTCTGTCAGACTACTGGGGGTAGTTTTTCGGATGGGCTTTTAGACTCAAGGGTGATGCTTTCTTAGCTCAGCCCTGCCCATCATACCTCCAACTCACGGAGAACCTTTGAATGAAATGGAAATCAAAGTAGAAGACTAGGGACACTGCTCCTCTTGGACACATCACTGGAAATGCACAAAGAACGACTCCCGGTGCATCCTTGCTACATCTTTCTTACCCTACACCTTCGTATACTCACCTGTCTACAAAGCAAAGGTTCAACCTTTTCTTTCTGTCCTGCATCAACCTCTCACCAAGGCAAAGAACGAAGGGTGGATCATATCAGTTCCTGGTTCTTACAAGCTGTCACCTCATATAAGGCCTTGACAACCACTCCACAAGCCTGTTTGAAACAGTTGTGAGATCCTCTCCCATAACCTGTGACTCACGCCACATCACCCTACAGCTTTTTGGCACCTTCTATTGTCTTCTCTACACCTTGTTTTTCACCTGTCGCTGTTTAGCCCCACCCTGCCCATTAGACCCGGCATCTTGCAGCATGATCATCAATAACCTCCCACTGCTGCCCAAACCAACACAGCCAGCCCAGAGCTGCTGCAGGGATGAGAGCGGATTGGCCGGGAGGTGGCTTTGCCATCCACCCACTCTGTTCTCAGCAGATGGGCTTCCAGTTCAAGTACGCTCATTTACAGCAACCGTGACAGAGCCAATGACTCAGGATCTCAATAAGGACAACTGCTCATCACCAGTTATTCAGGAACATCGCGTGGATGGGGCTGTTTGGCAGCTGAACTTTCCACACCTTTCTGCTGAGAGAAGTAATTCCAAAATGTGAAGGCCAGCAGTAATGTTTAAGACAACACTGAAAGGAGAGATGGTCCAAATGCAGGAAGACATGCGGGTGTCTGATGTAGGAACTTCTCAGCGGTTTCAAAGGGAAGGCAGGTGCTTGAACCGTTTCGTAGAAGCAGACTTACCAACTCAAGGCATTACTGGGAAATGCAAACCAGCAAGTGCGCAGTTAACACCTGCCTAACCAAGCAGACCAAGGAGAGATGAAAAAAATCTTGATACGCAGGGGATGTCTCAGTGCATGCAACAAACCCCCCAAAGCAATGACCTTGCGGTGATGTTGTTTGCATGATCACAATATGTAAAAGCCCCAGCCACAGGCCAAACTGAAACACGGCAGGTGCCACATGACATAAACATGTATTTTTAGACATTGCAGGTGCAGTGTTACACAGCCCTAGCAGAGAGAACCGTGAGTGCAGTACTACCAGCTCAATGCCAGTTGATTACTATTTTTCAGTCTCTTTCATCTACTTGGAAAAGAATTCTTCAGGGCTGCTCTGCAGCCACCTCACCTTGTACGTGGCAGTTAGCAGTGAGGCCGTTACCTTGCCTTTTCTCTTTATACATTTTGTTTTAACTGCAGCTGTCGTGGGCTCCAGAGTAGCCAGCACTACACAAATGACCATTTGCTGGATGGTGGTAATTTGGAAGGGAAGAAGGATGCTGGAAACGCTTGGTTCCAGTCCCAAATAAACCACTGGTTTCCAATTGCCTTGGGCAAGTCACTTGACTTCCCATAATCCCATCTTCAGAACAGAAACGAGTATTTCTTTACCTGGCAGGGAAGCTGAGAGCATAAACCCATTAAAGAGTGCAAGGAGTTCAGATCCTGTAGTGATAAGCAATTACTTAATACATATGCAATGCTTGGGAGCGTACGCCGGTTGTTTCAACATATAGACAAAACTGCCCGGTCCGATGAGCATGGGAGAGATTTGCTCAATAACAACAACAAAAAAGGAAAGCAATGACAAAAAAGCCACCAATAAATTGTAAGTTGGCTCTGGAGAGATGAGTGAACTCTCATCCAAGTGAATGTTTCTTTCTGCTATGAACATGCTTGGAGAGAGAAAACAACCTGCTGCAGAAGTTGTGCAACTAATTTGGGTATAGAGAAAAGGAAACGTCTACCAAAGACACTGAAGAAAACACTATGATGCTGAGGGCTCTGGTTTTATAACAGAAGATGAAATCATGTAGAGTTACAAAACAACCCTGTGTATGACTTTATTGGTGATTCACAAAATCAAACATCATTCACCTAATTTGCTCCAGCAGCTCCAGTATGACATTTTTCCTTGCTAGGTTTGGCTGATTTTTCCGAGGTAAACAACATTTGCTTTTAACTCAGGGCGGGGAGGATTCGTGCGTTACAGCTGCCATTTCGTAAGAGCAAACCATCACGGCCGTGACAATACTTTGCAATTTTTGTAACACATCTTCAAAGCACTGTTCAGGCATTTAATTAAAGCCTATTAAAGCCTCACAGCAGTTGTGGCTCCCAGTCCGTTTCAAGTCACGCCTCCTCATTAATATTTCACATAAAACCCCCTCTCCCTCTCAACAACACTTATTCAGGACTTCCACGGCTTGTACGAGTATTAACCTTTTAGTTAAATGAGATTTATTAATGCTTCTGAAGTGCACAGAAGACACAGCCTGTTGTCAAACTGTGTGCTTCCATGATCTCACCAGAACATCTATTATTTTTGATAAGCCAATACTAAATTTACCAATTTTCACAGATATAAAAATTATCTTGATTTCCCACTAAAACACACGTAGTCATATCTTATATACATGTCATCATGCCAGCAGTTTTCTCCACGTGCGTCAACTGCTGAGCTACAGGAGACAGGAGTGAGAAAACCGGGGGAAAGGGATAACATCTTTGATGTTGTCCACTCCCAAGATGTACTGCAGGTAGCGTTCAAACCCCATTCCGAAGCCTCCATGAGGGACTGAGCCGTATTTTCGGAGGTCTAGGTACCTGTAATTTAAACAGACAGTTACACTCGCAGCACTGCTATGCTGATATCATTACAGAAAGCTTTTTATCTAGGGTTTTGCTTTCCACCTTAATTACTTCCCTTTGACCCTAACCACCGTGGATTTCTGCCAAGACAGTGGCGTTGGTCAGGGGTGTGAAGAGGTGCGGCTCCCTGACAGGCAGCATGGTGGTAGCAGAAGAACCCCTGAGTGCAAACACATTTAAACCAGCATCGCCAAGCGCTGCCAGTACCAGAGAGGAGCAGGCCAGAGCCTGTTTTGTTTAGGAGCGAGAACTCGTTTGGGTATGAAGAACAGCTTGAACACCACAGCTCTGCTCGTAGCGAGAGCATGGTTCTAAGTTTTAGTATCTAAACTACTCCCAGCAGCGGCACAAAGCCATGTTCCTACAGAACCACGACACACTCCCACTGACGGAGATGGAGTTGCCTGCTTGGGTTTGTTTAGCCCTTGCCATGCTGGTGGTGAAACCTGCCCCACAACAAATTCTTTCATTTTCTGTCCTCTTTTCAGTAGCTCAAGTCATTTCATTTCCAGTAAATAGCTCTTGCTCTCTGCTGAATGTTCCTTCAGATTTTTTTTTTCTTTTAAGGTGATTGTGATAGCTTTTTGTTACCTTTCCCTCCAATCACTCTTAACAGGCTGATTCATTTATTTCCACAGTAAGTCAGCAAAAAATCATGGACATACCCTCTTAAAAAATAAGATCTGGAACAAGACATTCCAGTTGGAGAACATTTAATGGGAAATATTTTCTGTTGTACTCAGAAAACGTTTGGAAGCAGACATCCCAAATATATGGGTGTCAACAAGATTGTGATGGCTCTTCTTCAGCGTTCCCAATTTTCCAGCTGGACTGTAGCTGATGTGATACACAAGAACTATATTTGCAGCTATAAATTGTCACCAACAGTTTTATTTCAATAGGAATGAAAAACATCTCAGTGGTTCTATTGATTTACAGGGCCACTTCAGAGCTTGCTGAGGCCACAAGTTATTCTTCTTTATATGAATGCACGAGTAAGGGATTGAGTGACTCCAGATGTATTACATGCTTATGATCTTTGTGCATGAATATTTTATCACCCCAGTTTAAAAAAAAATTAAGTACACTTAAATATAAATGTATATATGTTTTACTACTTAGGCAGTGGAGGGGAAAAAGCACTGTAAGAAAAAAAAAAATTAAGATTGGATTGATTGCAGTCTACAACTACCTTAAAAGAGGTTGTAGAGAGGTGGGGGTTGGTCTCTTCTCCCATATGACAAGTGACAGGACAAGAGGAAATGGCCTTAAGTTGCGCCAGAGGAGATTTAGATGGGATATCAGAAAAAATTTCTCTACAGAGAGGGTTGTGAAGCATTGGAACAGGCTGCTCAGGGAGGTGGTGGAGTCCCCATCCTTGGAGGTGTTTAAAAGACGTGTGGATGTGGTGCTGAGGGACATGGTTTAGGGACCTTGATAGCACAGGATCAATGGTTGGACTCAATGACCTTAAAGGTCTCTTCCAACCAGATGATTCTGTGATTCTGTGTAATAAATGGCTTCCCAAATTTTAAGTACTTTTAATGAACTGCAAAGAGAAACTGTATTTTATAGTGTGTGTGTATATATTTATATATGTATTTACACATGCTTTTATATATGTAAAATATACATTATATTTAAGTGTACACATATATCTATGTGTGTGTGTACTTGCTTGGACTTCCATGTGCTTCATAATTTTGGTGGCTTGAAGACTCTATTTTGACAGCGTGAAGCCAAAGTAATGCTACTGATCACCTCCACTTGCAACACCCTCTCCATCCAATTTTACAGCTGTAAGGGATCGACCTGACAGTTCACAGGAGGCCTTTTACACCATGAAATATTGTTTTTCCTTGCAGGTCATTAACAGCAGTTAAAATTTGGAAAGCCATTTATTAGAGAGAATTTTTCCCCCTCCTCTCCACTGCCCAAGCAGGAAAACCAAAACTTCACAGAATCTTCACATGACCTTCTGAGCTCTTCCTACGAGCAAGGACATGCAACGCACAGTTACACCACACTGCTCAAGAGGGAGGCAGAAGGCTCAAGAGGGAAACATGCACTTTCTGGCTCCCCAGGACCCACAATGCTTTCTGCCTGTGCTGCTGGCTTGCTAAGGCTCAGTTGTGTCCACCCCACAACTTGTGACGAAGGTTACGCTTAGGATATGTACATGTAGGCTGTGCACCAGCGTGGGGGTCTTCCTCGTGACCCACTTCATGCAGGCTGCATTACCAAGAACTGGAGTTTCCACTAATACACTGGGACCTGCCCCCAGGGAGCTCTACTTAGCAGCTTTTTAAGGGTCTGCAAGAAAAGTGAAGGACAGATCTGAGGCTGATGACTTGTGAAAAGTGGAAAAACCTCATAAATGTGAGGGATATGGGTGTTGGCCAAGGCAGATCAATCTGTACTAGCTCAGTAGTTCTGAGTAGAACTGGCAAACCAGCTGGTGACAACCCTGGCTGCAACTAGTCATATAAATAACAGCACAAACATTTCTGATGATGTCTGTAAGCATATCCCAGCCTGTGCAAAGACAGCTGAGACTAAGCCTGGCTTCTTTTCTTCCCTTTTGCTGACAACAGAGTTTATAAAGTCATTGTGAAGAGATGAAATAACTCGGCTTCTTCCAAAGGAACAATAATAATAAATTCTTCCCTTGCTTACCCAGGGCTTTCATCTGCAGATCTCAAACACTTTGAGAAGCCATTTTGGCAAAAGGAGCGAAACGAAACCCATTAAAGTTAATGGGAAAAGTCCATTGAATTAAACGCGCTGAGGATCAAGACGGTGAATCCTTTCTGATGACTGTGCTTCGAAGCAGCAAAGGAATTGAGAAATTTTCCACTCTTCCCAGATGAAAGAAAAAGTAACTGCCTGCAGATGACAAGAAAATTCCCTTTGGGCTGGAAAATGCTCCCTGAGGTTTTCCTTCACTCATTAGTCTCCAGACACTGGATGTTTCTCACCTTATAACCAGTCATGAACTAGTCTAGCTATTTCTTCTACTAGCTCATACTTAAGAGGAGAGCTGAGCCCTCCATTGGCAACCGGGAGACTGTGCAACATTATTCCATGGGGGAAATAAATTTCTGTGACACCTGCTAGCCCTAGAGTTCATGTCCTGGACCTGGAGCACTGGTAGTTCTTCAGAAACTTGAATCTTACTAAAGTATGCGCTGCAACGTCCCCCAGCAATGAATCCCAGGAGCTTGTTATGTGCCAAGTTAGAAAAGCATTTCCTTTCATCCTTTTAAAAATCTGTACCCTTTTATCATCATCATGAGCTCCTGGGCCACATGACAAGGCACTATGAAGATCAGTGCTTTCTCAGTGACCATCCATAAGCAGAATGTACTCTTTTCAGTCTCCTTTCAAAAAGGAAGTTGAATAGTCTACTGGAAAAAAATGAGGGTAATGAAAAGCTACTAGTGACATGACATTCGAAATGACTGTTTTGGTGAATGTTTCAGGAAATAAACATGCAAAGCATCCCCAGGTTCTGATGCTGGGTAAAATGTTCTCTCCGGTTTTCTCGTCAGTCCAACTCCTCCTTTCTACCTTGTCCCACAAGGACCCAACAGAACACCACAGCATTCAAGCTTAAAAGAAAATTAGAAATCAAAGAGCCCAGTGCAGCTCAATCTTCTCCATTCAGACAGAGCAGGAGCAAGGCCAAGACAACACGATAATACTCATTCTAAGACAGCAGATAACATCTGCTCTGCAACAGTGTACTTTCACCAGCATTACACCAGCAGATCAGAAAGATACCTGAACTGTGAAGGGTTCAGTATAAGGGCAACTTCTCCACTGATGCGCATGATGATACTCCAAGTGAGGAAATGGGTGCCTCACATGCAGAAAGGCTGAAATGCTGCTCAAGCCAATGGTAGCAGGACGTGTTGCTCATTACAAAGTACCCGTTTTGTTATTGCTCTTGCTAAGTTGGCACCTGGAGGTGCAAACAGCATCAAGTCCCCTGTTTACAAAGCAATATCCTTGATACTCCCCGATCACAGAGAAAGCAAGTGACTTCACAGAGTGAGCTCTGATTGCCCAACTTCCCCACCTCGCTTCCATGGACCTCTCTTGGTCTAGCCAAGATCATCATCTACAGCACAGAGCTCTTTTCTATCTATATTTCAAAGGAAGGAGTGTGAAAATAAGATAACTGCAAAATCAAGCCAAGTACTTTTGCAACTCACATTCTTTATGGAAAGAAATCTGCACAACATGAAAGATGTAGTGAATGAAGAAGATTCAGAGGACTTTGACTATGTCCTTTCATCTACTTTTTCTGAAGAGCTTTCTAAAAGGTAGCGGTGGGCAGAAGCACCACAGCATTTCAGATCATCAGTTGCCTCTTTGCTCAATGACTCTTCTACAAACAAGGCACTCCTGAAGCTGTCATAGAAGTAGTCAGCCCCCACAATAGCCTCATGTGTAGTGGGAGAAGAAAACAGGTAGAAACAGATACAGTAATATCTAAGGGATTTCAAAAGGGACCATGTCTCATACAGCTGCCCATTCTGAAGTCAGCAAATACTATATTTGAAAAGGAATGACTCAACTGTTCTTCAACAAGTTTGTAAGCCAACTCTGGAGACTAAATTCAATCACTAAATTGGAGGAGATTAATCTCCATCTCTCCTGCCACCTCCACTAAAAAGATGGATGCTGGCAAACCACCTACTTGTGTTCTGGCAGATTCTGGACTGTAGTCCGGAAGCAGCCAGGATTACTCCTATCCTGCAGCTTCCTAAGACAGCAGACCATGTAATGGAAGAGAGGAACAACAGTTTTAATCTCCTCTGGGAAGCAGCATCAGCTCTGATGGAGTGGAGGGAAAAGTGGAGGAAATGAGATCATGGGAGTAAAGAACTTCCAGAATGTGATTGCTATGTATCACATGAAAATGCAAATGGCCTACAGGCAATGGCTTAATCTCTCTTGAGGGAAGCACAAGGCAGGGCTGAGCTTTCTTAGTACTGCTGGAAGGCTCTGCCACTGAACACCAGACCGCCTCAGGCTATATTCCAGTGTCTAACCACACAACTGATCATCCCTGGTCAGGATAATCCTTCCCTCAAGTGAAGCAATATGGTGTATCTGGCCCATAAACACAAACAGTAAACGAAGATGTTTCATTCACCCTATTTGCAAATGGATGATGTCAAGGTCTGCCATGCACTGGGCTGTTCCCAAGTGATTTCATGTTGTGGGAAGAGGAGAGGGAAGAATCCCACACTTACTCTGCTGTTTTTCAAGGCAGCCTCTCTAATAACCAATCCAAATACCGCACAGTATTAGAATATACTCTTCCGAAGTTAAAATTCTCCACACTATCACCATTTCAGTACATATGACAAAGTACATACCAAGAAATGCTTGTCAAGATGGACACTGATCATTCTGTCATTTTAATAGACTAAACCATTAATTCAAAGGTTGATGTGTCTCCTCAGCAGGACAGTTTTAATTGCTTCAACCACTTTGTAGGGGAAGATTTTTCGACCCAGTTGCCCTGTCAATTGCAAAGGGAGTTATTCATAGGGCCGGTAAAGGTCACAAATTGCTTGTGGTTCTGCAACCTGTTTATCTCATGCAATGGTGGCCAGAATCTATTCAACTTTGAACACAGCCTAATGATTTAATATCAAAAATCATTATGGGTTGCAAATTCATCCACTTCAAGCAATCCTGAAAGGAATGACCTGTACTGTGAGTGGACAAATTGGAAAGAAACTAAATACTATTAAACTTGTTTAAATGAACTGGCTATTCTATTTAGACTGGCAGTGATGGCAGGGCAATGAGGCCAAGAAATGTCCTCTCAAGAAATGAAATAGTTGTTTAAAGAGTCTCAAAAGAAGAAATAGAGCTTGCAGGCCAGGAAAGTGTCTTACCATTGGTAGGCATCTGTGAGTCCCAATCTGTGGAACAAAAAGAAAACCCTGTGTCAGTAAAGGAACAAAGGAGATTCCCACAAGCAGCACCTCCCTGGAAGAGAATGCTACAAGAAAAGGGAGGGTCTGATGAGCAAACGCAGTCTGAAAAGGAAAGGCAGGAAATTAAGGGAAGCCACGATCAGTGGCTGTCAGTTAGCATAACTGGCAGACAATCTTGAACAGATTCTCCACAAGCTTCTTAAAAACCAAAGTTTGTTTTGTCAACATACAAGGTTGATCCCAGTGTCGCACAAAGACCTGTGCATATTCTTAACTTGAAGCATATCAGTAAACTCTACCTGTGCATGTTTGGAGACTATAGGCCCAAATATTACATTTACAATGACACACAGCCAACCTCATTTATGAGTGAATCAAAATCTCTTCACGTGTGTGGCTACGAGGCTCACCTTCCACAGTACGCAAACCCACTGAACTCCCATAGCTTTACTAACACGTGTCAACTTCTGTAAAACTATGAAATAAAATCCATCTTCTTCTAATTGCCACCAGCGCACCCTCGCTCCTTTTCCTGCCCTGACAAGATCAGAGTAAAGTTATTGGTTTTTTTTTTTTTCCATTTCTCTGAACACAGAGAACTCTGTAGGCACAGAGACCACTTCTTGTCAGTGCACTGCAGCTGTCCCTGACTGGGACTTGGAGAACTATTGGATGAGCTGTGTATGAGGAGACAAATCCCATTCTTTATCTCTATTAGTTATGCTGGGTCTGCAGGAAGTAGAATTTAAAAGCCTTAGCAAAGTATTTGGGCTCAGCAGATCAGATCCTGCGTACTCAAAAATTGAGAAAAACATGTGGAAAGAGGTGTTATTTTTACAGGTCACCTTCAGTGCAGAGCTGTACTTCAAGGTCACTGAAGACACACCCCATTTGTAGTTTGACATACTTCCCATTATTTTTCCAACAAAAAAGAAAATCTGGCTTCGACCTCCACACATCCCCTCCTCCAGCCCCACACCTTGAGGGCTGTGGACTCCAGATCTTACTGCCCAAAATTTCAAGTGAAAAAGCACAGTGGGCAACACTGTACTTTGCTTCAGCTGAAGCATGCTGGGTCTGGGAGGGTTGGCAGGGAGAGCAGCGGGAAGTGGAGGGAATGCTGTCATCCTACACCACAAACTGAGAATCAGCCTTCTGGTGAGTTTAATTGCCCTGCGCCTTTTGGATTCATTCTGCTGAAATGGATTTTGTTCTTCTCCACTGACTAGATCTATCTCTGTGAGCATGTGGCTGATGAAGTAACACAGCCATTGCCAATGTGCAAATGAGGTTACTCTGGGATTAATCCTCTCCCAAAACTGCTTTGCAGAAGTGTATGACTGGTCCAAATGGACCCATCTCAGTTATGAAAGGTCCTTTTGAACAGTCAGACAGGGTCCAGGGAGTAATTGTCTATGGAGAGTTACCCCATCTCTAATGTCAACTATTGTTAACTAAACAGCAGCTTCGATATTATGACACTGAATTTAGCCTAAAAGCACTTAAAAGTCACATGATCCAGAACAAAGCAGCAGAGAGAGAGCCGTACGACTCATTGCAAGTCCCAGGCACTTCCACTGAAGCTTCCCACCAAACTGACAGCAAAGAACTGTGTTCTCTTAAATGATGCTACTGGGGCCAGCTGCATCACAGCCAGCAAAGCTTCCGACCAAAACTGTAGTTCCTCAGTTAGACAATGCAACGATAAATACATCTAAGCTCTGTCTCTGTGACGACTTCCATCTTCACAATCCACTCGCAGCCACAGAAGCTGCAAAGCAAAGGCTCAAGGATGAAGTGCCTCACAGAAGACCCTGTTCCAGACAGTCCCAGCAGAGCTGAGGCACTCTGCTGCCCTGACCTCCTGGCATGAAATAAACTCTTCTGCTCTGATGAACTAAAAGAGAAAGGCAGTTTCCATACCTACAACAGAAGCACAAGAACCTCTTTACCAGTTTGCAATCAACTACTCAGATAAATAGGCAAAAATAAGCTTGTTTTTTAAATAGCATTAGTTGCTCTTCCACTCCTCTGTCTTGCCACCCTTGGCCAGGCTAGTTTCTGGGCACCTGTGCGTTTTCCGTACCTCTGTAAGCGTGATTCCAGGAAGGGCAGTCGCTCCTCTCTCAAGCTGCCTCCACACAGCTCCCCTATTCCTGGTACGAGGAGATCAACAGCTGCAACCTTGAAAGAAAGAAACCTAACGTAAGTCATGCCGTGTAGCCAGAGTCCACAGAAGGACAGTTGACACTGATGGTGGTTTGTAAAAAGCTACTTTAACTCTTTCATTGAGTCCAGTACACTTAGGAAAGTATTTACAAAAGCTTGACAAGAGGGAGCTTTACAATGATAAAAATCAGATGCGGGCATCTACAGCAGGTGGTGAACTGAATCCCACCAGGTTACTCTGGTGACAAGCTGTGCCTGCAGGCAAGCCTCATAGGGTACCAAATACCCAACCGCAGCTCACAAGCAAACAATGACACATGGGCAAATTGTTTCCTGAAGCCCTGATTCTCTTAGAACTCAAGCTGCTTGTAACTTGTGTTTATCCCCCATTCCTTGAGCCACATCTAGTGGTATTGACACTGATGTGCTGATCCAAGTGTCAGGATCCCAGTGTTATCACCTATGCTGTTAGGTTTGGGCTGATTTTCTTCTCTGTTTTGTTTTGTAGAGTTACTTCTCTTACCCCATAGCTGAACTGTTGCTAGAATTAAGACCAGTGAAGCAATGGAGGCACATGGTGGGTAGTAGAAGCAATGTTTGAGGTTGTCTCAGTTCAGTTGGGAAACCGCACCTTCAAAGCATGAGACTTGTGGAGGAAGATTTTACATCTTGTGTCCATCTGCTTTGAGGATTATGTGGATAGTTGATTTAGATGACAGGAGAATCACGGGCTGCCTGGAGCCATGCAGCTCTATGCACTCCACCAGAAGTTGACACCAGGAAAAGAAATAAACTGTGGCAAATCTGTCTTAAAGGACTTAAGAAAAATTTAATGCTACCCAATTCCTGAATCCTCCTCCTGTTCTACCTGCTTTGGGGATTTCTACAAGAAAATGACGGAACAGGATCACTTGATGGTCATGTCTTATCTTGGACTTCTTGACCAAAGGCCCAGCGGAAGACTATCCTCATCTGTCTACCTCTCAGTAAGCTAAGACACACACCTAGCCAAGAAAAGAGGTTGGCATATGACCTACGGACTCACGGTGTGTTGAGGTTCATCTTCATTGTCCCGCATGTAGAAAGGTTTGAGGTCGTATGGGTAGTTAATCACAAACACGGGAACCTCACCACAGTGCTTCACCAGGTACTTTTCATGTTCTCTTTGGAGGTCACAGCCCCACTGCAAAGACAGCAAAAGGCACCTGGGATCTTGTTTTGGTCCATCTTGCCTGTGGCAAGAGACACAGTAAAAACCCTGCATGGGAGAGACATGCAGCTTTGGACAACATGCAATCAAGCACAGCAACTTCTCACACAGACCACTGGGAAGATTTGCAGGCAGAGCTTCACGAGTTTTAAGGCAGAGCAAAGCAATGAAAATAACATGGTTTAACTTGCAGAGAACAGGGTCAGATCATCCCTGCATCGAGCCCAACCATGTGGTATGAAATCAGAAAAAAACCCAAACAAACAAACAAACCCCTCAAACCACACTCTGTGTAGCTAAAGGGAAATATGCACCTATCCGAAGTCAGCAAACCAGCCTCCCTTCAACACTACCCGGGGTATAGAGAGAGCAGCTTTGCTAGGCTGGCCGCTCTCTCCTCTGCTGTGTCCTGTTACACACTACATTAATTCTTGCTTAAGAAAACCCAGCATTCTATTAACCAATTTTTTGCTGGTTATGTCCTTCACTTCTCCTTTTTTCTAGCAATGTTATAAATTCTGTGGCTTTTGAGCAGAGAGCTCCAGCCCTCTGTGCAAAGAATATCAGGGGAGTGGAAGGGGAAGAGGTGAAGAGACATTCTGCAGACTTTCCTCTGAAAAGATCCTGAGTTTGCAGTCTCAGATCAAGGTAGAACAGACACTGGATCTGAGGTTCTACACCCACTTCGACACAGATGAGACAGTTACCCAGCTGGCTACGAAGGCGGCTTCAGCTGGAGGGTTGTTTTCCTCAAAGCATCAGAACAGGATGAAGAATAATCAGTATACACAGGAGATGAGCACCACCACGAACACCCTTGCTACTGATGTGTGTGTTTGAAACTGGGCAAAACAGGATTTTCAGAAAACCATAATCCAACCGTGTTAGAAAGAGTAGTATAAGATTCTTTTTCCCAGTAGAAAGACTGGCATGTGATTCTTTTTCCAAAGCAACATCTATACTTTGGAAAGACAAGGGATTCCCTTTACCTACACCTAGTTTACGTGGGATTTTTAGCATGGATTTGGCTTATTAGTCCTTGTCAAACTTTTGACACTGCCCTAACATCATTCCCTCATTTGAGGGCTATGACACCAACTCTCCTTAGATGACCTCTACTGAATCCACACGACACTCGGCACTACTTGCATACAGGAAAGAGAAGGCCTTTTGCCAAAGCCTTGGTCCTTCAACAGCAAACTCATCACTTCCTTCCCTGCAAACGTCACGTGTTCTTCTGCTACAGATCTATCTCACTCCTTATACTGCTCCCATTTCACCCCCAAAAGTTATACCTGGCTACAAAGGCTCCAGAACCTGTGTGAAGTAACAGCTCTCGTGGTGTCAGAAAGAGAGAAAGGAGATCTACGAAGTTCAGGCTGGATGTGTGTGTGAACTGGCATGGGGACAGGCCACCAGGCAACCACCTACCTCTGGCTTGAAAGTGAAAGTTTGAGAAGCTCGCTTCAAAATTTCCACTGCTTCACTGTAGGAAATTCTGCAAGGGAACAACAGCAACAACAAAAGTCTTTAAGGTAACTATAAAAGGAATAACAACAGAGTTTTCTGGCTAAGTGCCATGCTGGAAAATGAAGGCAGCATTTCCCCCCCCAACGCCAACTTGTGCTGTGATGTCAGACTTCCCAGCAACGCTTCTTCGGAGAGAAACCAAACCCCATTTTCTATGGCAAGAGCCCAGTGTTTTCCTGTGCTTCAGCTACACGCAAGGCAGGAAGCGCTGAGCTCTCAAGACACTTTGGCATTATTGCAGTGTTGCAGTTTGGTCGGAAGTGAGTTCTGCAGAGAATGGCTTCACAGAAATTGGTGGATTTTATTTTTAAGACAAAAATGTGCCCTCATCGACAGAGCTCCACTGGTGGTCAGCATGGCGTTAGGCAAAAAGAATACCCCAGAGAGCAAAGGGCTTTAACTCAAATATTTTCATTTTTCTGGGTAAAAATTGGGGTTTTATTTTCAACAATGTTTCTCCACTCCTGTAACAGATCTGAGAGCAGATTCTCCACCACTGACTTCCACCAGTGTCATGGCAGAGCAAACAGAAAAAGTGCAGTGGAAGATGGTGCAAGTTTGATAACTGGAAATCAAAGACTCAATGGAAGATACTTTTGCTGAGAAGTTTTCCGCATACCAAGCAAATCTTGTGGACAGAGAAAAGAAAGAATAACACAATCACAGCAATTTCATCTGTCTGTATCATTGGCTAAATCCAATTATAAACCAAATTCCCCAAAGAGCCCCAGCTACAAGGTCTCGCTAACTCAGGGAAGGATTCTGGAGGAAATACCTCAAGAAGGAATATATTGCTTCATGGGTTTGGGTTGCGTGAGGCCATGGTCCAAATGAGGTGTATCACTGGCATGGGTTCACATGTAACTGATGCGTGCAAGCCAGGAAAGCCCCAGATCTGCCAGCAGCTTGATGGAGAGGAAGACAAGGAGGGAGAGAGAAAGGGGCTGACTCACTTTCTTTTTTCCTTGGACCATGGGAGAAGCTGAGTGCAACTCTGTCCTCTCCAGATATCAGTTAGGTCCAAAGAGAGAGTGACAGAAATGGGGAGACAGTGTCTTTACTGACGTCTCCCATGGTGCTTACGCAGGCACAAGGCTCAGGGAGGATCTATCATGATCCTGTTATTCAAGTGTGGCTGCAGCTCCTTGTTCAGCCTGGAGAAGAGAAGGCTCCAGGAAGACCCTATTGTGGCCTTTCAGTGTTTAAAGGAGCCTGTAAGAAAGATAGGGACAATCTTTTTAGCAGGAACTGTAGTGATAGGACAAAGGGTGATGGTTTTAAACTGAAAGAGGGTAGGTTTAGGTTTGACATAAGAAAAAAATTCTTCACTGTGAAGGTGACCCAGGTTGCCCAGAGAGGTGGTAGAAGCCCCATCCCTGGCACCATTGCAGGTCAGATTGAACCTTGGGGCTCTGAGCAACCCGCTCTAGTTGCAGATGTCCCTGTTCACTCTTGGGGATTGGACTGGATGAGCTTTAAAGGTCCTTTCAACCCAAACCATTCTTAGATTCTATGAACAGGAAAACCAGTGTGGGGCTGACCAGCCCTACAGGGTTCTCTGAGGCAAATGGAGAGCACTACTACTTGAAGAGACAGGCAAAAGTAGGGAAGAGGAGGTATTCTTGGGGGCCAAGGAAGGAAACCAAAACCCCTCAGTTCTCAAGCACAAAGGGTACTAGGAAAAGGAGTTGCACAAGCAATCAGGAACGGAAAACCAACCGGGATTTATGAGTATCAAAAATTAGTTTAATAAAAAGAGCACCATTAGAGTGGAAGTGTGAAGGATGGCACAGTGCCAAAGACAAAGCAACTGAGCAAGACAGTGAGCAAAGCACTGAGCAGGTACATGCTGGAAGGAGGATGCCCGTATAGAAAGAGGATCTTGTGCAGGGAAGCAAAAGCCAAAGGCCAGCAGATTCAGAGGCCAGTCTCATGCAGAGATGAAAGGGCAAATGGCGAACAAAGGAAGCTGCAATTCATGCTCTTTTGAGACGTTATGCTAACGCAGAAGACATTGAGTCAGGAAAGAAAAGGAACATATACAAAACAAGAACCCTTTCCCCAAAAGCCCTCTTCCAGATCATTTTGAAATAGAAGTACTTACGTCACAAATTTTTTCTTCAGTATTTGTTCCAACCTGCCCTTGGTCAAAACAAGAAAAAATAAAACTGTAAAGCTACTCTCAAGAGTTCAGGGGCCCAGAGGAAACTGAGGAAAGCCACCTCCCTCCAAGTTTTAATCTGTAGGTGATCTGTAGTTTTAATCTGTTGTGATCTACGTATGGGTCAAAATCCACTTCCATTCAGTGCTAACAGGGTACCCGATTATTGAAGCTGATGATTCAGAGGCTGCTAGATGATGTGACAGCTACAGTTGTACCACACTTGCTACCAGCTACAGAAAGTTGTGTGTCCCCTCTCTGTTGTCCTGAACAATCACTTAAACTCAGGCTGGCCTTTAGCTCTTCTCAAGTTGTTAACACCAGACAACACAGTAAATCAACAATATAAAATAAAATAAAATTAAGCCTCCCTATAGCCAAGAGCCCCCAAAGTGCAAACAGGATTGCAGCTCTTTCACGTCACATTTATTACCTTCTGGGCAGGAGCTATGTATTTATGAAACAGCTCCACATCACGAGGACATTTGGAGAGCACAGTGCTGGTCGCTGTCTTGAAAAGATCTTCCATAACCTAATGCAGAAAACAGGACTGCATGAAAAATTAACACTGCTTAGATGTCCTGGCACACATCAGCCAAAGGGTACAGAAGGAGCTTCTGTCCTTCTGCATGGTCAGAGCACGTACGAGGGTACCAGCTTGCTAATGCTCCTAATTCACAGCCTTTCTCAGTAGCTGAAGAGGTCTGGGACCTGTATTTCTGCTGTGGGTTTAGGGCTTCAGTGTCTGCTGATGGTCTTAGTATCTCCAGTCAGGTCTCTCCAGAGAAAAAAGCACAGCTAAAATACTCAAGGAGCAGCCCTGGTCAGCCACAAACACTCACTACAACCATTAGTGGTGACTGGTCTTGGATTAATCGTTAGTGTCTGTCCTGTAACGGGCAGTTCTGGTTTTCTGCTTTGTTGCTAGAAGAGGCAGAGCTAAAGGAGAGGAGAATAAACATGTACTGTGTAGAGCCAGCCCCTCAAACAGATCCCAGCTACAGAGACTCTGTGTAGTAAGAGCAATGCAAAGAGAACAAGTACAGAGATAAGAAGAGAGCTAAAGCAGAGGACACAACAATGCAGGAATGTTTGAGAAACTAAAAGAAGATGTGGTTTCATTTCCCTAAACTAATGTGGATTAACTAAATGACATTATCACCCCATCTGAATACACTTACCCAGTAAAATGAGCTTCACCCATGAAGAAATTAAAATGCCATTTTGGTTCTAAACAAAAAAAGCCTCCATGTGGGATGCCACTGCATTCTGATCAACCCTTTTTCAGAGCAGTTTTCTCTTTCGGTTAAGCAAAGCAGGCCAAGGCACTTGCTGTTGTGCAGATTAAGAGCTCCCATGACTCCGTAGTCTTATGTCTGCCCAATGCAGGTAGTTGATACCTGCGTAGTACTGATGATCTCAATTCTTCAAAACCACCCTTCTTCTAATCTCCTGTGTAAGGAACAGAGCAATACAGCTAGGCTGCAAGTCAGCTCAGCCTGGAGGAGACCAGACACCTCTGAAAGTCCTGGCACATTCCTGTTTTTTTTCCTGTGAGCGTAACAACTGCTTCATTAATTGCAGAGTTGAGAGAAGTGAAGTATCCACCAATGATATCTAGGCGAGCAGCTCCTCCTAGACACTGCAAAACCCAGGGGAGACTAACTGTGAAGAGACGCACCTGATGTTCGGTCAGCAGAGCTGAGGAAGAAGCAGGTCTCTGCCTTGCAAGGAACCAGATCTTACAGGGTAAGAGGAACAAAAAATGCAGCAAAGAAGCAGCTGGGCTACTGAGATGGCCAAGACAAGATTTCAGACATGTTGTTCCAGCTCTCAGGTTTAGAAGAGTAATCACCTGTCCCAAACTGCTCAGACGTTGCTCTGTGCTGGTGGAGAACCTTTGCATCCCACCAGCCTAGAGAAGCTGGTAAATCAGTCCATTTGGACTCCCCTGAAGTCGAACTTGGCCTCCAGACACCTGCATCAACCTGGGCAGATCCAAATAAAGTACCAGCATTACCATATGCAGATGAACAGGTTTACCCCTGCTGGCCTCAAACACAGAGGAAATGAAAAGCAAGCGTTCTTGCTGCTGAGTGACAAATAGCCAACAGGCAGCTTTGAACTTTCTTCAAAGTAGCCAGAAAAAGGCTTATGCAAATGAAATTAGAAAACTTCTTGGCAATTCATCTGGTTCCACGAGGCAGAGACGAAGGGATTTTACACTAAGCTTCCTCTTTCTAGAAAATGAAACTATCATCTGGTTTCAGAAAAGCACGTTGTTTAATTAGCACTTTTTTTCCCTCACTGCGATAAAGCAACAATTAGGTTCCCACAGCATTCAACATAAGCAGCTTCCTCTTGTGGAAAAAAGAGGTGGGTGGTATGGGAAAAACAATCCGAGAAATATTTCCAGGTTTGAGACTGAGATTTTTATCCTGGCCAAAAAAGACAGACACGTGGGTCACACATTGGCCTCCTCACCGCTCTTACTCTTATTTACGCCAAAAGTGTACTAGGCACAAACAGCAGAGGGGAAAAAATGAAAGGGGAAAAAAAAGCTCTCTAAGTGAGAAGTTATAGCTTTAAGCAGATAATCTAATGAAGACTGGACAGCAGGCTATGTGATGCATGTGAAGAAGCACAACCACCAGCTTGTTGGTCTGAGGGAGCATGTGAGCTGGAGATACAGGCAAAGGCACTGGTCTGAATATATCCTGAAAGGAACAGGTTTGCTAGGAGACTTCCACAGGGAAAAAGCCACTGGAATCACGACAAGCAGCTCAGCTCAGAGGTGGGACTCTGGATGTCTAAAAGCCCATTAATTTGGTTGCTTCATAACGGAAATATGGAAATGGTGCTGGTAGGAGGGCAGAGAGGAGGACAGGGGTAGAAGTTTTCCCTTCTCCCTCACCCCTCCCAGCCTTCCCCTCTTGATTTTCACCTGTCAAAGAAGTCCAGCAGTATCAGTCTTGGCTTTCCCTGATGTTGCTGTGGAACTTAATGGTTAACTGTCCGATTTTGATTAGGAGCAGCTCCCAACTGTATTGTTTAAATTTAACTTGGATCTTTTGATACTGCAACTTAGCCGCCTCCCAAATAAAATTATATCCAGAGTTAAAACAGAGAAAATCATCAATAAAACAGCAGTAAATGTCAGCAGCATCAATGCAAGGTGTTAAGCACTACCAGGAGGGGTTCAAATCACCATGTTGATGAGGCAAGAGCTTTCAGAAAAATCACAAGAACTGCCAGTAAGATTTTTGTTTATGCCTTTACCTGGGACATGCATATGGATGCAGTGTAGACCACTGGGTATTTACATATGAAACATTCACCAAGTGGACCATTATTTCTTGCTCTCATGAGACTGCAGTCAGATTTACCTGTCTTAGCCTTGGCACTGAGGACAGAAAGTATTCTGAGTGCAAACTCCTCTGGAAATCAAACCACACCTGTATTTCAGAGCTAACGCCCAAAATCAGAGCTACTCTTGATTCCATTTCATGCCCAAATTCCCTCTGTAAAGTGGAGGTAATAATGCTCCATGTCACCAGGCTGTAATGACAGCAAATTAATTTTGTTGAAGTACACAACCAGTGGAAGACAATACTTCTGCCCTGAGGACAGAGCTCAAATACTGTGTGTTAAATTGTATTCTTCATCTTAAAGAACCGTGTTCTCCAGCTCTTAAAGAGACAGTGGTGCTAGGATATGATCTTGTTAAAGAATACTAATGCTATGCATGAACTCCCAAAAATGCCCTCAAGAAAACTTTCTTCTGGCATTTCCTAATTTTACAGCCTAAATAATGTTTTTTTAATGCATGGTTTTGTATGTGAATTTGATGAAATTCAATGACTGCATCATACAGCCTCTTTGAGACCCCATTAGAGTCATGAGTGAAGTGGGATCCTTTAAATTCACCACACTGCTAAGACAGTGGAACAAAAAAGAGAAGATAATGAGCTACAAATATGACACAGCACTGAGGAAAGGGAGAGGGTGGCAGAAGGCATCTCAGGGACCAGATAAGACTGGATACCTTGGACCTCCAATTCAGGGACTGGAGGGGCGATGGCTGTAGTGAGTCAGACACTTCCATGTGTGCACTGGACCCCTTCCACTGTCTTACCTGACCACCTGACTCCTCCTTCTTCTCCCCCTGTTTGGAGGATGAGTGCCTTGGAGAAACTTAACTCCTTGACTAGACTCATGGAAAGAGGCCACAGAGGCCTCACCTTAGATGCACTTCCAAATACCCTAGAGTAGTAATAGTATCACCCAGCCATGCTGCATGGAGAACCACACTGACGACACAGGACTGTCCACAGAAACCAGTACCATGGGAGTTTAAGCTTCTTTGTAGCACTAACATGCATTTTATAAAACCACAGAATGGCTTGGGTTGGAAGGGACCTTCAAAGGTTCATCTAGTCCAACCCCCTTGCAGTGAGCAGGGACATCTTCAGCTAGAGGAGGTTGAAGGTTTTGGCACAGAACAAATTTAGATTGCATGATCAGGATGAATGAGACTTCACAAGAACTGTGCTACTAATTTAAGGATGGTTGAGCAGTGCTCTGTGCAATTACAGCAGGGAAAAAAGGCCGTTGCTCTATTTCAGACCCTTCATTGCCAAGTACATGTAACTTTGTTATTAATCCTCTTTTTCCTTTTTTTTTTTTTTTTTTGTAAAGAAAAGCTCCCTTTTTTTTTGTGTGCAATTACAGCAGGGAAAAAAGGCCGTTGCTCTATTTCAGACCCTTCATTGCCAAGTACATGTAACTTTGTTATTAATCCTCTTTTTCCTTTTTTTTTTTTTTTTTTGTAAAGAAAAGCTGCATTTCTTTTGGAGCTGAGAGGAAGATCTCAAGCCTCAGCAGTGAATGGTAAACATGTCCTTCTTTGTCACAAGGCTCTTTGACGGCAAACACTTCAAGAAGTCCCTGCGCATTCCCAGCACACCAACTTGTTGCAGTTAGAGGTATTCAGCCCAAAATGTTCAATACCAATTTTAAAAATAAACGTTAAACAATCCAGCTCTTTATGTGAGGACAAAGTTCAGATGCTAACCCTGGCCAAGAGCCCCCGAGGCTTTCAACTGGGCGGTTTGCACCGAACAAAGAACTTGCAGATGATGACAGACAAACTGCCCAACGGGCAGATACACGAGAGAACACTGGATTTAGGTCAGTTATGCGGGGGAAAAAGAAACTTAACTTAAGCTTTAGAGCAGCTGTTGGGGTTCTTTTTTTTTAAAACAGAGATTGCCCAATGATTTAAAAATAAACAAAATGGGAACTCCACGTCTGCAAATAAGAACATCACAAAAGCAAGTGTGTTGCAATGTAGATTCTGAGGAATGCAAAACAATGGCTGTGAGAAGACTTTCGGTTATAGGGAAAG
>NW_010392419.1:32413-33860 GCF_000710305.1 Buceros rhinoceros silvestris | reverse complement strand
CCCTACAACTAAAACCCCTACACATCCCAGAAGAGTTCTCAAATCTAATTCTCCAAATGGCCTGAACTGGCTGGCTGTGCTTCAACAGCCAAGAAATCAGGGTTCTTAGCACAGGAGTAGAGGTATGTTCATGCTGTGTTCAAGGGCTCAAACACCAATTAACAGAAAACCCTGCTAATTATACTAGATAAAAGCAATGAAGATGTCAATCAGCTCCTGATTAGAGAAACAGAGGACTTGGGAAGCAAGGTGTGAACATATACACACAGGGTGCTATAAGAATGCACACAGTTGGTCTGGAGGAGAGGGGAGAGATAAGAAAGAGCAGGATGCTCCTAACGATGGGTCGGTCCACACAGCTCGGTGCCATCTGGACATCCAAGATGCCGAAGCAGCACATGCAAGCAACAGAGTACGTCAGCTCTGCTGTCAGGTCACCCCGATTCAGCAGACTGCATATGGTCCAGGCTGAAGAAACCACCACCTGGATGTTATTTTATAAATGTGTAGCCAGTGCCTCAGTCTTTTTCTTGTTAAGGATATTTCTCCTATAGCTTTCCAAAGAGCTTATCTGACATATGAGAGCACATGTGGTTGTTTACTCACAAGTCCTGCTGGGCATAAGCGGGCTTACAGTGGGACTAGTAAAATGCATTAGCATCATGTGGTTAAACTGCAACCGAGAGGTCAGCCCTGAGAAATGAAAGGCTGACTAAGGATTTCTTTCAGTCTCCTGCTAAAGCCACAGTGCATAGTGTATGCCAGAAACTGTTGTTTCGACTTAAGATTTCAATGCAGCTTTCAAGGAGCAATTCACAGAGCACGCCAAGGGACACACTGCATCAATACTGCTCAGGCCCACTGGAGAGGTGCTGAAGGTTTTGAAGGGGAGAGTGCCACTTTCATTAGCACTGGTCAAGCACGTTTATGTTTCCTGGTAATGCAGCAACTGTGCAGCCTCCCAGTCAGAAGAGGGCTGTCTTCACATCTAACTTCCATTCCAACTCCCCTCTATGGCCTTACTTCTGCTCAGCAAACCATGATCCTCAGGAAGTCCCTGTGCAACCTCTACCTGGCTCACCCAGGGCAAGCAGAGCTGCAACCACGGTTGCAGGCAGGGAGCACAGCTCAGTGAGAACGAAGAAGTTCTGGCACTGGTTCTGCATAGACCTTTGGAGTGCCCACCTGCATGATGTCTTGGAGGCTTTCAGTGAAGGACAGCTCAGCTTCCACCATATAGAACTCGGCCAGATGCCGGCGACTCTGTGAGTTTTCCGCTCGGAATGTCGGGCCGAAGGTGAACACATGGGTAAAAGCCCTGCAACGTGACAAGAAACAGGTAAGTCAGGCCCAGCACAACAGCAAGTCTGTTATACTTAAAGCCTTCCCTTTTCTCCCAGGATCTAGAAGCACTCATGCTTCCATTTCATCTTTGACCAGTTTAATG
>NW_010392419.1:7435-32290 GCF_000710305.1 Buceros rhinoceros silvestris | reverse complement strand
ACTCTCTCTCATCCAAGCACAGAGAGGGGTCATTCCCATCTCTCCGTGACTCAGGGAAGTCGCATGAACCCTATTCAGCTTTCACTGAACACCACTCAGGACACTTCTTATAGCTTGTGTGGGAACGAAAAATTACATTCTGCAGAAGCAGATCACTGCAGAAGCACCTGGACATCACAGCAGTCAGGCTCCCCTCATCCATGTCCCTTCACATTTGTTGGCTGCAGGGTCTGACATTTATAGGTGGTGCTGCGACACCCCAAAGCGCAACAGAGCACAGAGGGTCCTGCTGCTGGAGCTGCTGGGCTGGTGTCAGCACTGGGAGGCGGCTGGTGAAGCCCAGCAGGACGGATGTACGGCTTCCAGTCCCCCTCTAGTGGCAAGACCAAACTTTATTGCTGAAAGAGCCTTTGAGACCAAGAATCCAGCTCCTTCCACACAGCTAAAAATGGAAGGGTCCCTACTGCAGAGAACACATCTGGGATATCATTTTAAGCTGAAGAAACTGATGCATTTCCTATTATGAAGAAAATTTCCAGCAGCCTCCTGGGGAGTCTGTTTAAATACATCCCCTCTTGTTCCGCAGTCATCTCAAGCTGCATTGCACAAGATACAAAACCCCACTCGATTCTCCACTTCCTTTGTAAAATACATTCCTATCAAACAGCAACACACCTTTAAAAGTTTTATTTTTACTGTGGGGAAGCTGCACTCCAAGCAATCCCTTTTACAGTGTGGGCTCTGAGCACTTGGGCTCCTGGACATCCTCAAACCAGCAAGAGCTTCCCAAACAGATGCCGCAACAGCTGGGTTTCCTCTCATGCTGTATGGGAAGCAAACTGTGATCGTGGAGAGAGCGAGCTGTTTCAGAACAACCACACCCTGGGCAGCCGCTGCCTTTGGTACATCTTTAAATAGGCATTATTTTTAGCTGCAGACAGTGTGTAGGAGAAAAAGAACCCAATGGGTAGAGATTAAGCGTGGTTTAACATTGATGAAAGGATGCCTGCTAATCGCTGGGGCTGGCATTTGACTTGCACCTTGCTCTGCAAGCTTTCCACTTAAAGAGGATGTTCGCTGAAGTTTCCACACAGGCTAATTTGGTTAAACTGAAGTTTAAATAAACAGCACTGCAAAAAGCAGTATTTTTCCTTTGCCCCTTATGGAGGCATCTGTGCTGCAAATAAAGGAACACACACATTCTGCTCCACTCATCTGTTCCCTCATCTCACATGATGGTAAAGGTCACGACCCAAAGAAACAGGCTCTTGCTTTTTCCTTGAGCTGCCAGTAATAAACACACCAGAAAAAAGTTCCAGGTCAAGACTAGGAACACATAGCCTGCCTGTAGGTTTCTTTTCCCTGCTGGCTCTGCTCTCCCTGCTCTAACAAACACATTTTCTGTCTCTACTTTGCTCCCGTACCTGCACCCTCTCATACAAGACCACAGCACCCACAACACTAACCAGATTTGGCAGCAAACATCTTTCCTCGAACACCGCTTTCGGCACGTCCCTTTTCCCTCTGCTGCAAGGTTACTGTAAACTTCTGCCATTGCTCGATCACCCTCCTTCAAACTGCCCTTTGCTGTAGTGTCTACAATGTTTAGATGCAATGTTTAGATAAGTGATGTACCAAGACTATTACTCACTGCACAGGTCACTATTATCTCATCAGTTCCTTGTGCTCCCCCATCTGCAGCCATCTGTTGTCTTGGGTTATACAGAAACACGTGTTCTTCCTCACAAGGCCTTTTTGTTTTGTTTTGTTTTTTCCATGCTCATACAGCACCTGGCACAACAAGGTCTTGGATCCAAACCTTAAGAGCCTCAACTGCTATAGCAATGCAATCCACAAATATAAAACAATGACTCACTCAGCCAAAACTGTTCAATGTTTAAAGCAGAACTGGTCAAAACCTTCAGCCTGCCAGGCAGAGGTTGGCCTGCAGCAGGCAACAGGAGACACAGGTTCTTGTGCTACCTGTGCCCATGTTTCAGGCTTTTGCTAAAATATTTCAGTGTAAATGAAATTTCTTCAGTTAAAGAACACATTTTTCCCTAAGTAAATGAGCTTAGTCACAATTTCAGATGGTGACTGGATGAAAGACAAAGTATTTTGAAATGTCTGCAATTGCTGAAGTCCCCACTCACGTCTGCTTGGTTTGATGTGCAGGTCTCTAATTTCTCACTGACACAAAGTCCTCAAAGTAACACTCAGACCTGAGGCATAATCCCAGCTGGCTGCTAGCAGGATCCTGTCCCACAGAGCAAGTCTGGCTTCAGTGAGAGACACATTTCCCAGCAGCTATCCGAGCTTGAGCACTGACACTTCAGCTGCTCTAGGTTCCGTGGCAGATGATGGCGTCCAGCAATGCAGGCTACTATGAGCACACTGAACTGTACTTGTTTCCTACTGAACAGCAGCCCAAGCATGACAACGAGTTACTGACCTTCCAAGGGCTTTGCTGGTTGCAAGACACCTAGAACTAATAAAAAATACCAGCCCTTACTGCTCCAAGATGTCAACCATGGCCAAACACTTTGCAGTCACAGATCAATTTTGTGCTGCAAGAATAAAGCCTCTTGTATAAGGCCTTGCACCTGGAAAAACCTAATCCAGGAATGCAGCACAGGCTGCAGAGCAGCTCTGGGGCAAGGGGCTTGGGCATCCTGGTGGACAACACACTCAAGAGCAGTGAACAGTGCACTGCTGCCATGGCAAAAAGCTACCAGGAATTTTGACTTCATCAGCAAGGGCATCACCAGAGATAAAGAGTCGTTGCCCCACTCTGCTCAGTGCTGGTCAGGCCACACCTGGAACCTGTGTTGGGTTTTGGTCCCTGCTGTACCAAAAAGATGTGGACAGGCTGGAGAGGATGATCCAAGGACTGGGAACCTGCCAGATGAGGAAAGGCTGAGAGACTGGGTTTGCTCACCCTGGATAAAAGAAGGCTTCTGGGAGACCTTATCACCATGTTGCAGTATTTAAAGGGTGGCTACAAAAAAGACTCCTTTTGCAAGGAGTCATGTGGAAAAGGCAAGGGGTGATGGGTACAAGTTACTCCTGGGGAGATTCCACCTGGACACAAGAGGAAAATTTTTCATAGTGAGAAGAATCAGCCATTGAATAATGTCCTCGGGGAAGTGGTGGAGTCCCCAACATCAGACAGTATTAAGATTCAGCTGGACAGGGGCTGGGCCAGCCTGTCTAGACCAGGCTTTTCCCAAGCAAGGCTGGACCAAATGATCCTTGTGGTCTCTTCCAAACTGGGATTCTGTGATTCTCTGTGTGCCCATGACGGAGCTTTTGGGAAGGACAAGTACAGGACAACTCCCACAGGAATTGATTTCAGTCTCTTCTCAGCTCTAGGTATCCTGCCAGGACCAATCTTCACTGGTACACTGAGCACCACCTACATTTACAAAATGAACCACCAGCACTGCAGCTTCATGGACTATTCCAAGGTGCTCACCAACAGCAGGGGTAAGGCCTTTGTGATAACCTGTAGGGAACCCAACAGCACTGGTGTCAGGCTGATTTTGCCCTCCTGCCCCTTGGAAGAAGGGAAAAAAACAACCCCATGCCCCAAACCAAAACCACATGTGCAGGTAGAGGAGGAATCATTCATATCCCAGGCTAAATGTAAAGGGAAAAGATAGATACAAATAACTGTGAGAATCCACCATGCTCCTGGGACCTTGGCAAAGGGGAACTAGCCAGATGTCGTGCTGGCAAAGTGATCAAAGGAGCAGGAGAAAGGCAAGTTGTCTGGCAACAGCAATGCAGCGCTGACCAGAGGCCCGGACATCACGGAGAAACACAGCTAAAAATACATACAGTCACTGTTAGCAACTCCAAGCGTGAACAATTATTTTTCATCCCAGCATTGGAACGCTGTTAACTGTGCTCTGCCATTCAAGACATTAAGCAAATGGTATTAAAAACCATATTTGTGATTCAATACACTGCTGCATCACACTGAGCATGTATAAATATACCCAAAAAAGAGGGATGGGAGCTGACTCCGCTTTCATGGTACTCCATTTCATGGTACTGAGGCCAAAACCAGTCATTTTGTTCTGTATGCATTCAGCACCTAGCACAATGAAGCCTCAGTCCAGGACTGTGACTCCTATGCTCTAGGAAGCAAATAATCAATCATTTAACATTCCCAGACCTCTGTAAGACTTTCAGCATCTAAAAATAACTTGAAAACTCTGGCTAAGTCAGTTGGGGTTGTGGGCACTCAAGAGTCTGTAAAAAAAAAAAAAAAGAAAATCAGCAGCGTTAATTCCTCGTCTCCAACAAAAGCACACACAGAGGAGAGGGGAAAAAAAAGCAAGCCCAATAAGCTGTAGAGCCCTTTTTCTTAGCCGTCACAGGCAGAGCAGTAATGTCTGTACCACTGTCCTTGTACGTGCTACCAAAGAACACAAGAGAGGCTTTGAAAGGAGGCCCTTTGCAGGCAGCTTCACCCAGATCAGAGCTCTGCACAAGAAGCCCGAGCACATTGATGGAGTTCACAGGCACCGCCAGGGTCGACACCAGAAGAAGGCGTAGAGCCGCTTAATTAATTGCTCCCTTTCTGGGACTGGATTTCGCTCTGCCCAGTTCTCTGGCAAAATTTGACAGCTTAATGTGGAGTCCAAGTGAATACCCACAGCACTCCCTCCGACGCAGCGAAACACTGCAAAAGCCAGGGCCCCATTCTGCAGAACACTGAGCTCGCTTGGCCCAGCCCAGCAAAAGGCTGAGACACCTTCAAGGCGCAGGCTCTTGCAGGAGTCTCTTTGGACGTGGACAGGAGCGCTTGAACAGCTGTCTCTGCACCGATGATTGCTTCTGGGAGGCTCGCTCTTGCACAGGCTGTGTTGGTAGTTTGTGATCTCCACCCTGTGAAGACTCAGGAAGGAAGGAACTTCCCCTTTTTCACCCTTGTTTGACACACTACTAAGCAGCTGCCACCTCTCTCCCTTGTGAGCTTTACACCACACAGAATGAAAGCTCATTTCATTTGAACTCACTGACAATTCATTACTGAGGCACTGATAGAAACCAATAGAGAAGTATGAAGTGTCTGTGCTCAACGCTGCTGAAAACCATCCTTTTAATTAAACTAACACAATGTTTGTAGGCCTGAGCGTTTCTCCTTACTGGCAATTTTACACTGTGATCCAAATAGAATTAATTGTGCTGATGGTTCCCAAGCCAGGAGTGGATTGTGTGCCTTTTCTGAGCCAGGACTCCACACTGCTACCAGGGTAATAAAGACTTATTTGTGCTGTCGAACCAAGGGGATACAACTCTGAGCAAGGCTATTAATCAAGAAGATGTAATCCCTGCACAGGCAGTTCCAGTCTATGCCAAGGTCATGCCACAGGATAGTGACACAGCTGGGGGCAGAAGCTGGTTGCTGTGACTCAGGGCTGAGCACTGAACCTCACCAGCAGCTTTTCATTTGAACAGTACCCTCCTTCTCACCCCAAAATACTACAGGTGTCTTCACAAACACAGAGATTCCTCTGACGAGGTCTGCAGTGAACAGTTGAGCCAAGAGGTGCTTTGTGCCAAATCTTACCTCTGGTCATGCTAAATGAACACAGCATGTGACCTTTCAACACCCTTCAGCATGTTCCTCTGCACCATGGTCCACCAACATCCCTACTCCCCAAATCTACATAGCAAGAAAATCTAGAAACAGTAGCTTCAAACCCAAGGACAAAACACAACATGATGTCAGCAGAGGAGGAAGGGAGAGCAAGGTGACCCTAAATCCCAGGAGCTTCGCCTTGGCAGCCACATTGTCCTTCCCCGTAGGAAGAGAAGAAATTAATAAAGTGAGCCATCTGATTTAATTCCCCTTCGTCCTGGCACGACCATATTCATTTTGAGCACGGAGGATCTGCCTGCCCCATTGAGATAGTCAGATGACTTTGCTCAGCTGCCAGGAGACACCAGCTGGCTGCAGTGCTTGACCCAAGCACGACTGGGATTATTCAGGGATGCTGAAATTTGTCTGTTGAAAGATGTTCTGGCCCAGCACTAGAAACCACGCACCCAGACAACCTCTCAAACATTCAATGCCTCCAGGGTCTAGATTTTGGAGGAACTGTAAACCCAAGGCTCCTAATGATGCTAGTGAGGTACAGGTGCCCAGCAGGAGAGTATTTTACATCCTTGAGCTGGGCAGAGCGTGTTAAAATAAAACCTCAGAGCTGGATGGAAATATCTGGGTTTTTTAATCTCAATGTAAAATTAATACTCCCACTACTATTGTTTGGTGGTTTGGATTTTGTACAATGGAAGTGCCCGTTTCTGTTGAAAAGACAGCGGGGGGACTGAATTTTTAACCAGTAAAAAAGTATTTTTAATCGATTCCTCATAGAATATGCTACTTCTGTCTGCCCTCTGAGTGAGCACAGATGAGAAAAGCTGTCTTGACAAGGGCTTTTATAGCAGCGTACGAGGCTTAGGCCCGGGCAGCAGAGCTGGTGTGCTGAGCGCTAAGGTTTCGATTCATGCTGCAACGAGATGGGACTGCACTTCCTTTAGTAAGCAGCCAAAAATAAATACATACATTAAAAAAAAACAAATCAGAAAATGCTGTCTAAGTTCCCAGACAGGGACCAGGAAGTGCCAACTTCCCCTCCAGCCAGCCAGACCGAAGCAATGCAGCAGTTTCCCTTGCTGCAAACTCCGAAGGGCAGAGTCTCCTGCCTGGGAGGTCGTGTGCGCAGCAGCACACTCCGGCCACACTGCGGGACCAGCTTTCTCCCTGCCTGTCCTCTGCTCTGGCTTCAGCAGCAAGAAAAGAAGAACATGGGACAAAGATCTTCCCCAGGTCATCCACCTCTGCTTGAAAATGATCCAGGTACACTTGAGTAATTAACAACATGACACACATACCCTAATTACCTGACAAAGCAGCCAGCATTTTGTTTATTAAACCTCATGGCACACCTAGACACTGTGGTGGTAGTTTACACATGGCAGGAGAGCAGGTGAAAAATTGAGACAAAGGAAATAGAGATACTCATAGAGTCATACAATGTCTTCTGCTCCGGGCTCAAAGCACTCATCAGCCTGGATCCCCCACCCTTTTATGCAACACTGTCATACTTTATTCTCAGTGGCGACTTGTTTTGTCCTAGTTTTGATATTATTATTTCTAATTGAAGTCAACAAAATGACTGATTAGCAATGATAACTCCAAGCTGTGTTGATGAAAACCACCAGAGTAAAGCATTTATTCAAATAACCATTCTTCTACAAAAGTGTGATAGAAAATGTTTCAAAGATTTAAATAAAACAGGGAGCAAAGATGTTTTTCAAAATGTAATCATCCCAGTGACTCCTACTCTAAGCCATAAAATATATTACCAACATGGCAGGAGGAGCAACTGGGGTAACCCTTCTTCTTTCAGAGTGGACAAAACACACATTCTCCGGAAAGCTCAGTATAACAGCTATAAAGAGGATTATTTTTGTTTTTTATATTCAGGAAACATGTGGGTAAAGGGTTGTAACAGCCCTATTGCAACTCACAACGCCACGGCTTCTTAAACCCTTGCAGCTGTCTTGGTTTTGTCTGGACACACGCATGAAGCTGAGCTGCAAGACCCTACACAAACCTGGATCTTCTGACACGGATCCTACAGCACCTACTACAGCTTTGAACAGGGATGGCAAGACGTTCAGAAATGTAATGGTTTAGCTTAGCTTACTTGTAAAAGGAGGACCAAGGATTTCAGCTGATGACATCTTCCACCAAATGAGCATAAAACCTGCTCTTCTGTTGCTACCTGCGCTTGATTCTTACAGTCAGGAGATAAAGAGCACATAGTCCAAGACACTGCTGGCACTGCACTCAGCCTTTCCTGCCTGGATCCCAGGGACATGGCTGAACTGCAGCTACTCACTATGCTTCTTGCAAGGGAGTTACCTGCTTTCCCTCCCAAAAAAGTGGAGAGGGAGAAAGGACCAACATACCATAGAATGGTTTGGGTTGGAAGAGACCTTCAAAGCTCATCCAGTCTAACCCCCTGCATGGAGCAGGGACATCTGCAACTACAGCAGATTGCTCAGAAACCCAAGGGCCAACCTGACCTGACATGGTGCCAGGGATGGGGCTTCTCCCACCTCTCTGGCCAACCTGGGCCAGGGTCTTGCTGCCCTCAGCATAAAAAATGTCTTCTTTGTCTCTCATCTATATCTCCCTCTCTTAGTTTAAAACCGTATCCATGTGGACCATAAAGCTCCAACTAGCCAAGCAGCCCTGGGCTCCCTGTTGTACCTACGAAGTTCATGCATTTGGCCCCCCAGTAACACAAAGTCATTATCAATCCCTGCAGCAGCCCTGAACCAGACTGAAGCATGCAGTAATTGATTAAAACCAGACATGTCACGGTTGCTTTTTATAGCTCCAATTAAGTGTCAGTCTAATTAATGGAAGTTACTGTGCTAATTATAAGAGTCTGCGTTGTGAGTCAGACTCAAACAAACGTTGTGCAAGAAATGTCAGAGATTTTTTTCAGGCATCCAAGAGAAATAATTATACTTATTTTTGTTACTTCTTAGCAACTGGAATGTTACACAACTGGACACCGCTCCTGCAGCTGCCGTCAGAAGTATTTAAAATTATACAATGCAGAGCAAATATTTGCTTCAAGACAATGCAATCTATTCCATCATTAGCAAGTCATTTTGGAGTCAAATTTTAAGCCTGTGTTTGCCAGACTGCTGAAATGAAGCTTCTTTTATGGTAGACGACCTCAAACATGTCTCTTCTCACTCTGCAGTGTTTTCTTGAATGCCAACCTGAAATGACAGTTATCTCTCTCCATCTCTTCCACGCTTTGAAAAGCAGTGAAGCACTTGGCATTTTAAAAGTGAAATCAGTATCTTCTGAAACCAACAGGAAAATCACTGTGTTCAACTCTCCACAAACTCAGCCAGACACAACTAAAACAGTCTGGATGACTGAGGATTTTTTAGAGATTCTCTGCAACCAGTTGCAGGATTTCAGAGAACATCAGGAATAGGCAGAACCGTAGCTAAAGCCATGATGGTTTAGAAATCAAGGGGATGTGCTTGAGGAAGGGGGAGTGGCCTTAATTCTGTTTAACTAAGCCAAGTTTGATAGCTAAACATTAACAGGCAGATGCCAGTATGAAAGGCTGAGATTTTAAGGTAGGCCAAGAAAAAACTTAGAAGGACAAAATAATTCAGGCTGAAAGAGACCTCAAGGGGATCACTGGTCTGTTCAAAGCAGGGTCAGCCAGAAGGCCAGACCAGGTTCCTCAAGGCTTTTTCTAGCTGGGTCTTGAAAACCTCTAAGGATGAAAATGCGCAGTCTCTCAGCAATCTTTTCTAATGCTTGACTGATCTCTTACTGATTTTCCCCCTCCCATACCCACTCAGAACTTTGCTTTTTTCCACTTATGTGTCTTGTCCTCCTGTCATTCACCACTGCAAAGAGAGCTTGTCTTCTTGACTACCTCCTTGCAGGCTGCTATTAGGTTGCCCCTGAGCCTTTTATCCATTTGCGGGGAACTTCAAGAGCATGTGAGAACAGAAGAGAAGCCTACTGAAGGCCTGGTAAGAGAAAAGAAGCAGAGCTGGGGAGGGCAAGGAATGAGGCAAGAAGTTATTCTGCAATTTAGGGAGGGGAGAGCCCCCCCAGCTTTTAGAAAGAGCAGTTTTAGCTAAGTTCATGAGGCAGAACAGATAGTGCCTGGGAAGAAACATGGTGCAAAATCAATACAAAACAATGATGTAAACTATTAGCAGGAGGGGCTGAAAGGAGAGGAGCAGGCAGGGCTTGAGGGAAAAGCAGGCAGGTGAAAGGAGGAAAAAAAGAAATACAGCCAGTGAGCTGTACTTCTGGGTAATTGGTTTTGGTGGTCTCCAGTGTGCCTCTGATTCACCTTCAGCTGTCACGGAGCCTCCAGCCTAGTTTAGGTCCCCAAAGGAGCCTTTATTCTCACTGGAGGATCACAAGGCAAGGAAATACCACGAGGACTTCACAGCAAACAAGTGATATTTAAAACCAGTTACTGGGGGACACACAGTCCTACAAATGTCTACCACATACACTGGTTACTGACTCATCTGAGACCAAACAAGCTGCAGGGGAGAGCTGTACTACTGAAAAAAAGACATTTTTGGAGACCCTAAAGAGCCCATAGATTCACAGCAGCTGACAATGACTCAGACACTCTGACCAGTCAACCCAGATGCCGTCACTGCCAAGACACAGTACAATGAAACGAGAAGTTGTGCCAACTAGGCCATTGGTGTCATCCTAAGAGACAAGATGAACTTCTCTGATCTTGCCTTCAATAACAAGCACACAGAGCACAGCAGACAGTCAATAAACACAGGAACACCTCTTTGCCTACTTTTCCCCGGTGAAAAAGGTTAAAACGTCACAAATTGCAAATGGCTCAGTGTTCTCTCCTGTGATCAGGAAGAGCACCGAGCAACCCTGACATAAAACGGAGCCCTGAGACCCAGACTATGCACTGGCACAGGCACTCAAGATGATACTTGGTGGGCTGTGGATGACATCGCAGCAAGGACTGCAGAACACTTGGTTCCACACGCATCTGGTAAGTCTTCTCCTTACCTTTCCTGCCCCAAGTTTTCCCACTGCAGCTTGGAGGTTGCTCATGAGCACTTTAAAGCTAAAAGCTAACTCTAAACAGACGTGTCTGGCTGACTCTCTGTTCCCTAATACACAAACCCCATGGACAAATTCCTCTCATATCTATCCTGCTCCACCCCTGGTTTCTAACAGACTTCTGCAGGAGCTGTCTCTGCACTCCCACATCCCACAGCAAGTCACCACAGGAAACAGGTCAAGACTGGATGGGGAAGGGTCTCCCCAAACATGCCTACCTTGGTCTCCTCCCACAAATGCTCAGGAACCAGTTGTTCCTGAAAGCCTTAAGACTGCAGCAAGTCAACATTTTATTTAAACTAAAGGGAATTTTTGAGCAATAGTTCCTTTTCTGGGCATGAGAAATTTAGTCTGGCTGAAACAAAGTGTAAATTTCAGAGGATCACATCCAAAACACGTAAATCTTTATTGTTTTGGCAGCTTTGTTTATTGGGAAGACCAGAATATTTCTGTTTTGGGTGGACTTTATACTACTCTGAAAGCATCATCACAACACATTAATTTGCCATGCAGCTCTGGTTACTATTACGCACTTAAGGAGTCCCATGCACAGAGTAAGATGTGGCTCGATAACCACAGATAAAACCTTCACAGTATCTACAGGGTTTCACAGTATCTAGAGGGTTAACACTGTGATGCATCACTGTGGTGCTTCTGCATCCAGAAGAGCTTGATCTATTTTTGAAGACTGAAGGGATTCAATACCACTTGAGCTGTAGGCCTCAAAAGCTCAGTGCACTTAAATAAAATAAAAATAAAAGGAGCAGGTTTGCAGAACAGCTATGGCCCATTATGAAAAAAACAGCTTATCTACATTTAGATGTAAAACAGGAACATGGAGCTGTAATGAAATGTACTGAAGAGCACTGATTTTTACCCTTAGAGAGCAAGGGGCACCTGAGTGATCTCAAGAGAAAAAACATTTAGCAGAGAGACCTTGGATCCACCCAGCTGTGCTCCACCCTGGACTATTTAAAGGGAACAGGCTGATGTAAGACAGCAACATCATATTTCAAGTTAATAATTACAATCCATACTTTTTCTTTGGACTTATTTGATTGGTGGAATTACGTCTTCCAATAAAGGTCACAACATGTGACAGACAATTAACACATACGAAAACGCCCATGTCATCCCATCTTCTGCCAGGGACACAAAACCTCCACCACCCCAACAGTTAAACAGACTTCTCCCTCATTAACTTTCCCCAGCTGATGTCTGAGATGACGCATCAGCCTTTGGCTGCCAAGTGACCTGTGCTTAAGTCACAGCAGCCAAGGCAGCACATGAGAAACAGCCTCCTATCGGAACCTTTAGCACGAGTCTAGGTGGTCTGAGAAGAGACAGCGTCTCTCAGAGACAACCAGCCAGGCAGGAAACAGCTATACTTTTTGATTTATACACAAAACTTGCCCCTGAAACAATTGCACTGCAGCAGCCAATTAAAAGTTATTAAATTAAAAAAAAATTGGTTCTCAACATTGGATGAGAGGCATGGGCAGCAAATACCGTTAGAAATACTGGTCAGAATCTCCACGTGAAAAGGCAGCTCTTCTATAGTTCACACTTGCTAGAACCTTTTATACCTCTTCACCTTTTATCCCTCTCGGGAGATTTGCACTAGACGGTAACTAATCACTTTAAAAGTGATTTTAAAGCCACTGTAAGTGCATGATGAACCCCCTGGCAAGTGGCAAACAATTGCAGTGCCACATGCCTGAGAGCTGGTCTCTGACAGGCTTTATCAGCCATTCAGCCAGCAAGCAGTGATTTGGCTGAAGCATCATGTCTGAGGAGAACCCACACTGCAAATGCTCAGAAAACTGTGCCTTTGAATAAGGGATTGTGCCCATTTGACTCCATCTGTTAACTTACTAATTTAGTTAATTTATTGGGAAAATCCAATATAGATGAGGACCAAACCCCCTAATCAGAGAATTGCCTCTCTGACAGACTGACACTTTACCCTTAACAATCTCAGTGAAATATTAATATTAAAAGCTTAAGGAATTTTTTTTTTAATCCAAGTCATATTAAATATTTGACTGCAATCACTTTAGTGGCTGAAATGAGCAAAGACTAGATTTGAGAAGGAACTGTTTTACACAGAGGGTAGCAAGACTCTGGCCCAGGTTGACCAGAGAGGTGGGAGAAGCCCCATCCCTGGCCCCATGTCAGGTCAGGTTGGACCCTGGGGTTCTGAGCAACCTGCTCGAGTTGAAGATGTCCCCGCTTCCTGTAGGGGTGTTGGACTAGATGAGCTTTTAAGGTCCTTCCAACCCAAACCATTCTGTGATTCTATTCTATGATAAAGCATCAACTGTGAAAGCCATGAAACAAGCAAAATGAGAATTGGCAGAAGGAAGAAATGACAGGAAGACTAAAGGAGACAGAAAAAGAAAGCTTGGGAAAGAAGGAAGAGGGAGGAAAGGAATGTGATCAGTAAATGAAAGAGATTTTCTTGCTGAGACATGCCAGATGTGCAACACCACCACAGACCACACTCAGGGTATTGCAGTTACCAGCAACAATCCTCCAGTCATTCCCATAAAGATTACATCTCCATCCTATATTCTCAACTCATGGCAAGCAGAAGGACGTTCCTAGTATTTAAAACAAGTTCATAGACCAGAATTACAAAGCACTCTAACCTTCCCCTGCCTGGGCTGGCCTCTCACACCACCACCCAGCCACTGCCACTCAACTAATTTCCAGCATACACATGGCAGATTTCCAGTGGATACCAACGGGGCACAATTACCAACCGAGAAGATCCCACAGATTGAGCCAAAAACTTCTCACTTTGCTCACCCTGCCATCACTTCCAAATGGAGCTGGCCGGACACTGTCAGGAAGGCAGGCACATTGAAGAAATGGGGCTTCTCCGCAGATTCCTTTGCCTCATCTGATGTCTGTAAGTCAAAAAATTAGCAAGAAGTCAGCCTATTGGTGTTTGAGCAAAAAGCACAGCTCCTGGCTTATTTCCTCTTCTTTCTCTAAAGAATTAATGAGAGAATTTAAACATTCTCTAAAGAATTTCTGAAGAAATTCCATGAGATTCAACCCAAAAAGCTGCTGAGATGCAATCCAACAGTGTGGTAAGTCATAACACAACACTCTCCATCTTTCCTTAGATCTCTTAATGGGCTCCAAAACATATTCAAGCAAAACACATTAAGAAAAAAACGCACAAGATAAAGCATTCTTGAGGACTTCTCTTTCTAGGTGTCTGATGCAAATAATGTTGTAAATGGGATCCCCAGCAGTTACAGAATCACAGAATCATCTGGTTGGAAGAGACCTTTAAGATCATCGAGTCCAACCGTTCACCCTGCACTGCCAGGGTCCCTAAATCAAGTCCCTCAGCACCACATCTACACGTCTGTTAAACACTTCCAGTATCAGTTCAGCTCAGCGGGAAGTACCTTGTTAAAGAAACAACTTCATGGAGTTTGACTGATTGCCTGAAACTCTGCAGGCAGCACAGATTTTGTACAAAGCTAAAAGAATACGTGGCTCTTCTTGAGGGTATGTCAGGAGTGCTAAATTTTACTCTAAGTAAAGAATTGTGTAACTTATGTGTTTGAACATGGATGAGCTGAATCAGGAACGACATTGTAGAAAGGAAGGACGTAACAAAATGTAAAATAAAACATCAGGAAGGACATATTCACCATTTTACAAGCCTGAGAACAAGAGTGGTAGAAACATAGATTTTCTAGAGTAACCTCTGATTTTTGGCTCCCCGGTAAAGTAACACATACGTAGCTAAGGGCTCTGTCTATCCTTTGGGGAGTTTTGGAGCAGGTGGAGGAACCAGCTCTAAAGTTTCTGGGAAATGTAGACATACAAAATAAAAATCCCTCTGGAACATGTGTTGAAGAACATTTTGCCCAGCAACACAGGAAAGAAAGATGCCAGCCCATCAACCCAATCTCCAAATGTAAGTATTGATTTTCACTCTTTACTACCAAGATGAACAGCAAAGGGGGAGGGAAGAATCTCTGCTGTTTTTAAGTTTGAAGCTTCACCATAACCTCATATGACTTGTTATTAAGTCTTTGAAAAAGGCAGAACTGAAACAACATGGAACTGGAAACATCACAGTTTACAGATTACATAGGCACTGACAAACAAACTATGTTCCAATTCAGCTTCTGCATATTTTTTCCTGTCACCAGGTGTTTTAAGCATAAAAATACAAGTAATGAAAATTTTGGCAAGTACTGTTTCATTACGAGAAATGCTCTAAAAAGAAGTCCCATTAAAGTGACAGTATATCTTGCGCTTTTAATTTACAGGCACATAATAAAAACTAGAAGACCTTCATGTCAGGGACTTTAAAAATCATTTGGGTGTAAGGACTGTACTTCACTACCTCCCTGGCAGACACCAAGCTGATCATAATCATATCATAGAATCACAGAATGATTTGGAATGGAAGGGACCTTAAAGTTCATCTAGTCCAACACCCCTGCCATGGGCAGGGACACCTTCCATCAGACCAGGTTGTTCAGAGCCCCGTCCAATCTGGCCTTGAACACTGCCAGAGATGGAGCATCCACAACTTCACTGGACAACCTGTGTCAGTGCCTCCACACTCTCATGGTGAAGAACTTCTTCCTAATTTCTAAGACAGCAAGGAGCCCTCAGGACAAGCAAGTCACCAGCCTCCTGGGCTGCATCAGGCCGAGTACTGCCAGCAGGTCAAGGAAGGGGATCCCTCTCCTCTACACAGCACTGGTGACTCAAGAAGAACACTAGGTGAAGAGCTCGCCTCCCCAGTACAAGAGACATACAGGACCAAGTCCAGCAAATGGTCACAAAAGATCATTAATTAAATGGAGCATCTTTCATATGAAGAGAGGCTGAGGAAGATGGGATTGTTCAGCCTGGAGAAGGCTCAGGGGAGAATCTAATCAATGTGTATAATAAATACCTGATGGAAGGGAATGATGAAAGAATCAGACTCATCTCAGGTGTGCTCACTGAGAGGACAAGAGGCAGCAGGCACAGATTTTTAAAAAGTCATACGAAATTTCATCTGAAAACAAGAATAAACTTATTTATTGTGAGGCCCCAGAGAGGCTGAGAAGTCTCCGTCTGGGGAGATACTGAAAAGCCAGCAGGACAGAGTCCTGGGCAACTTGTTCTAAGCTGACCCTGCCTGAGCACAGGGAGATGCATTAGATGATCTCTAGAAGTCACAATTCCGTGACTTTTAAAAAACTGTGACGATAAATGAGATTTTTGTTTTAGCATTTTCTGTATTTCAACATCATCCCTAAGCTTTGGAGGAGACGAGTGTTCAAGAGAAAAGACAGAAAGAAACTTCAAAGCTAATCTGAGGTTTGGCTGGTCTACATTCACTTCCAAACAAATACTTTCTTCTGAGGTAAGTGTGAAATACCCACTTTTCAAAATGCAGTTCCTAGGAGCTAAGTGTTGCTAGCTTAGCTCAGCTAAGTATGCCACTGTCTCCAGCCACCCTGCTCCCCAACATGCTTTGTCACGGGGAGGTTGTGAGGTTCAGGCTTGTTTGCCAGCCTTTGATAACCTACAACCTGCCATTTTTCTCAATGAGTTGGAAGGTGTTGTTTTTGTTCTCAAAATGCTCTGCTGCTCACCACAAAGATAAAACAGAGACTGCCAAACACCTCAGATCACAAGGCAGTTTTATCTCTTCACAGCATCATGCTACAGAAGAGAGCAGGCTTGCCTCACTCCACCGAGATCAATGGAAACATGACAGTTTGTGGCTGGAACCCCAGGACTGCTTCCTTTGTTTCATAGGTTTTGCAGTTCTAAAAAACCCAAACAACAAACTTCAAGGATGCAGAATCAGGCCCCTATTGTTTTCTTCAAATAAACTCAGAGTAGATGCTCAAAAACAATAAGGATGTTATTAAACATGCAAACATCTACATACCACAACTCCAGAGCCACAGCCAGAACAATAAGGAGAAGAGCTACATACCACTCCAGTGGTATGCACTGTGTGCATAAACATAGTGGCTTGCACTCCTAGTGCAAGCTTAGTTCAGCTACATTCCTTGTTTCACCAGTGAAAAATCCCACCTAATCCTGTAGGATGCAACTTCTAAACAACAAGAAGGAGACAGACTGGAAGCAGAAAAACAACAGAAGAAATCAGCTATGAAATCTCATCACTTCCTCCGATCCACAAACAGGATACAGCTGCCTCCAAAAGCTGGGGCTTCGTTTATTTATCATGACTTTGTGTCATTTTTCATTCTCCAAATCAAATGGAATCTCAGGGAGGCAAAGAGAAAATAGACGCAACAGCGACTGACTGCAGGACGAGTGTGAGAAAGTCCCCAGCTCCATTAGACTTACAAAATCCTGCAGCCAGTTTGTGAGGCCACCAAGAGCTCCTGAGATGGGTGTCTGCATTGTGAGCCACTCCCGGACAACTTCCACCAGAAGGTGAAGAGTGACCATAGCAATTTTTGGATGAACTTTTACTCCCCCATCCCCATCCATCTGATCTCCTTGTCTCTCCACAGCTGCCCCCTTCCTCTCCTTCATTCTTAGACACAGAGCTTGAAGAATAGCTGTTGAGAGCTGCAAAAGTCAACCCACTTGCTACGCTGGGAAAATGAAACACCTCCTTTTCCTCCAGAAGGGACCCCTCCAATGAGCAACTGGAGTAATTAGCAACTTTACCTTTCACACAAGTATTGACTAACCCACAAGAGGTGGATCCTCCACTTTACACATTCAGGCACAGGATCAGGCCAATGTTTCCAAGTGCCTGTGCCCCAGATTTATGCTCAGCCTTTTAGATCAAGCTTGCTCCTGTATTATAAATAACCACAGCCACTGGTAGAAGACAAATAATAAACAGTGGGTGATGCTCCCCCTGCACTGCTGACATCAAGAGAGATTGCTTTTCACGTTTGTGACTAGCAACATGAAGTGATGACATTGTGGTGCTTTTACTTCAATTAGATGGACTTTTCTCCCTCTTCCCAGTCCCCAAATACCTACTTGATAAAAGATTAGTGAGGGGAATAACGCATTTGCTTTGAAGTCATCTCCATTCCCTAGTTGAAAACTACCCAAATTACAATGGGGAAGGAGGGAGGGGGAATCTGTATTAAACATCTTGGTGCCTCTGAGTAAATGTGCCATAAACATACTAGGATTTGACATCAACATCAAAGGTTTTTTATTCTCATTCTAAATATGAGAACAACTGGATTTAGTACCTGTTTTGTTTCCATCTCCTTAAATGTTTAACGATTTAATTTAAAATTATTCCCTTTGATGTCAGTCTTGTATTAACTTTTACTTGAGGCAATTAGCTCCAGGAGAGTACAAACCGTTTGATTCTGTCTTTCACTCTATGCAAGCCAAATGCATGAAGGGATCAGAGAAGACTTGAAAAGCTCAAGAAAATCACTGCTGTAGCTCTAGCCCAGGCCCACACCACCATGCTGCTGAAGCTTCACAGCACCACATCTTTAATCCAGACCTGCCCTCTGGGATGTCTCAACAGAAGCACGATTGGGTTTTCCTTTTTAGACAACCACTGCAGAATTCCTAACTTCCAAGAAGTCCTCCTTGTGATTCCAGTCCTAATTCTGACCAGCTGCCCTTGCACTGGGCAACAGCATCTGGTTCTGCTGAGACAAACATCTCGTAAATACGGACTGGACTTACAGGTTGAGATGAACCAAGTAGAAACAAGTAGAAACGGAGAGAGCTAGAAAACGCAAGAGCAAGTCCTCCACCAGCTCAGTTCCAGCTTACCCTGATCCCTGCTGAGCACCTCTCTGAAGTCCCAGTCTCCCAATGACTGGCTGCGTCCCAGACTGACCCATCTCTAAAGGGGAAAACACCTGACAGCACCAACACTGTTGTGTTTAAGTGCGATTCTCCCCAGCAGATCCAGCCTTCCTTGATGCTGACTATTTCAGCAGTACCAAAGGAACAGTAGGAATAAGCTTCTGCATCTTTGGCAGCAGGCGTGTATTTCTGTTGCCACAGCAGGCACAGCCATGAACTTGCACCCTTCTGGGATCTAGTAACTTTTATACTCACTCCTGTGAGCGGGTGGCAAAAAAACTCCAAAAGCCAAACAATATCTGGATACATTTTAGAGAAGAACAATAACTGGATGGTTCTTCAGGTTTACAGTTAAGTGTCCTTACAAATAATGAAATAGCCCAATCCAGAGCCTGGGTTCAGTCAATGAGGTAAGTGAGTGGGCAGAGACAAACCTGATATGGAGCACATATTACCTCTGCTGGAGCCAACAGGTAGACAGCAGCAGAGCAAGGTCCCCGGGAAGGAATAAGGCCACAGGCAATACAAACCACAGAGCTGTGAATGTCAACACAGCTGTTGTGCTTTGTAACTCACTGGTGCTGAGTTCCTTTAGGAGGCTGCAGCTGGGCAGCAGGGAAAGGGGCGGTCCAGGGCCAGAAAAGACTCCGCCAGAAAAGGCCCTTCCAAAGCGGAGGAGGTGAAGGCTCTTCTACACAGCAGCTGAGGACAGACAAACAAGGAAACTTTCCAGGGAAGAAAGTGGAAGAGACAGAGCAAGAGACCCAGAAAACAGGGAGCCTTCAACACTGCAGACAGAGTGGGAGGCTACTGAAAATAGCCGGGAACAGACATGCAGCCGGGTCAAAGACAAAAGAAAGGCAGATTTCCTAGCAGGCAGCCTCAGAAGGGGACTGGGTAAAGTTTCTTGCAACATACAAAGATGCTAAGAATTTTAGACTTGAGATGAAAAGAAGAAAAAAGCAAGGAAAGGATCTGCCCTGCAGTGCTAAGACTGCTGGTACAGAGGACTTATTCTCAGATTAAATTAAAATAAAAAGGGCCGTCCCACCCTGCTACCTCATCCAACTTTGCATTCTACTAAAGCCTAACTTTCAATACTCAAAGCTCTTTTGGTGTTTTCAGTAAATTTCCTTTAAAGAAGGCAGCACAAACAAGATGCTTCCCCCCTACAGGGTTTCACCAGGGCCAGATGCTGTCAAAGGTGCAGAAACCCACAAGCTGGTATGGTGATGTTGTCCATGTGGGTTAGGGTCTGCCTAGCAGTTTTCACACTTCTGGGAGCTCCTCCTCAAACCTACACTTTTCAGGTGTACAAAGTCTCAACTGCAAAAGATTCCTCTGGAGTTATTACAATCTGGTGATTTATTTATTTTTTAACATCTCCTCTTTGCACTGTTATGGCACTTCATTTTACAAATATTTAGCTGAACTGATTTGCCCAGCAGAGAGGGAAGGAATTCTCCCCCACTCCAAGCCTAGTCTGAGAACATCCCAGCCAAAGCTATGGACTCGTCAGTATGCCCAAAACCAAACAAAGATAATACAGAAGCTGAACATATAAACAAACAATCCTACAGGATTAAGAGGTCTAGGAATCAAAGACCATATGCCTTCAAAAAGCTTCTTCCCTGTAATTCAAGATAATTTTTGGTCCACCTCTTCGAGTCTCATGTAAAAATAGATTCCTACTCTCTTCACTTTCCACCATTTCCAAAGAATGCACAGGCTTGAGCAGCCGCCAGACATCACTCAGAGGATTAAAATTGTGCCAGGCAGGAGAATACAGCTTTTAACTGGCAATGGCGCACAGTGGGTGCAAAAGCAGCCTCTCTACTTGGGTTCTAAAGGTTCAACTTATTCCGCCTGCGGCAGGACAGCTAAACTGGTGAGATTATCAATTTTATACAGTGCCCAAGGGAGCTGAAAAAAAGGCAAAAAACCCTGACCTGTAAGCAGCAGGTGTATTGTAACCACTGCAAATTCAGAGCAATAGGATGCCAGTTTATGTTCTGGTTGCAACTGGAGCATAGTTCTAAAAACCTCAAGTACAGGATTTAAATATCTTTTGAACTGAAGATGTTTCAAATTTTTATATTCATCCTTGTGAGGCCAGGGGAGAGAGTTGGGGGTGTTGAGGCTGGAGCAGAGAAGGCTCTGGGGTGACCTTAGTGCGGCCTTTCAGTGCTTCAAGGGGCCTCTGAGAAAGCTGGGGAGAGACTTTTTAATCAGTGCCTGCTGTGACAGGACAAGAGGTGATGAGTTTAAACTAAGAGGGAGATTCAGACTAGAGAGAAGGAAGAGATGTTTTACATGGAGGGTGATGAGATCCTGGCTCAGGTTGCCCCAAGAGGTGGCAGAAGCCCCATCCCTGGCACCATTCCAAGTCAGGTTGGCCCTTGGGGCTCTGAGCAAGCCACTCTAGTTGCAGATGTCCCTGCTCCCTGCAGGGGGGTTGGACTGGATGACCTTGAAATGTCCCTTCTAATCTAAACTACTCCATAATTCTATGAAGAATCTAATTTGCAGGTTGCTTTCAATGATTCCCATCATCATAAGTCTTGGCTGCTGCTCAAATTTAAGGGGAACAAGAATTTATTCTCTCCCTTGGCTGGTGGAAGCAGTGAATTAAGGGCTAGTTTAAAAGTTACTAAATCCAGCAAATGAGGAATATCTTGATGGTTGTGTCAATTAAATCATATAGAGATTCTGGGCTTTGCTGCAAACACCAAACCCTTATTTTTATGTTTGACACCTTCTCTCACCCTTATTTTTAAGTCTGACAGCCATACACGCAAAGCCCAAGGCAGGCTTAATCTTCCCCAGATTTCCACTGTTAAGAAACATTGTCACTGCTCCAGTGGAGTGGTCACAGCAGGATAGCAAGTGGTCTTGGATCTCTGCTAGCCAAGACCAGTTCTCAACAGAGTTAGAGCTTTGCAGAAACAAAACCGAGTTCTAAATTAGGCCAGAGAATGAAGCAGTATTCAATGAGAAACAGGAAATCAGGGAGAACTTGCCCCTACTCAGCAACGGGTGGGTTTTCTTCTTTGTGGCACAGGCCATTTAATGGGATCTGACTCAGCACTTTCTCCACACCTTTTAAGCTCAGCTGTCATTACGCTTCTCCAAGACAGGTATTATTTACATTGAAGAGCGAGCGAGAGATTTCCCTTGAACTACACATTTAGTTAAGATCCCGTTCATACAAGTTTCAGACTCACATTTTAGCACCTCAATCAACACTTGCTTCTGTTCCTACCAGCCACCTACGCTGCAGTCCTGCATCCTCCACAGCTTTCAAGTGGATACAATTTGTACCAAAGACGTAATACGCTGTGTACAGCTGCACACTGTCTAATGTTCTCATCATTAAATGTCACTTGTTTTCACGTGTTAATTTGCATGCAACAGCCTGGAACGAACCTTTGGTAGCATTAAGGAATCTCAATTAAACAGGAACAATTTAGTTTAGCTAATCAACTCTATTGTCCCAGCAAGCAAAAAGCTGAGCCACATGTACTGGTCTGGAAGCGAATCACGAGGAGCGCAGGTTAGACCTTGAGATCCTGAAGAACCAGCCCATGGGGGCTGTGCAGAGAGGGGAAGATGCAATCCTGCAGCAAGCAATTGCTGTCTCAATGAGTTTTCTTTCGCTTACGTATGATTCACCCACAAGGCTGGAGCCTGTAAGCGGCAATGGATGTAACCGTCTGAGACAGAAAAGTGAATTTCAGATACAGAAGTATAAAAGGCAGGTGGAATTTCTTATGATCCATGGATATGGAGGTTACGAATCATGAGAAATCTGTGGGGAAGATCTTGGTGGTTAGAGCTGTATTTACGTTTCATAGGAGGTTTTGAGGCAGGAAGTAAGGTACTTCACCTAACAATAGATTGTGGCAGTAACTGGGTGGGTGGATGGATGGGGAGACTTGGCAGTATTGGGAGGGAATTGCGATATACAACAGGTGTAGCTTGTAGGGAGGAACACACACCCCAGTGAAAAGGAGTTGTAAGTATTGCTGACATTCTTTTAAGGGGTTATCTCATGGTGAATTATATTCTTCATTTCAAAGTTAAGAAATACTTGTGTGTAGTAGGTTGTCCTGAATGTCCCATCCCATCTCTTGGGTTCTTGTGATCACTTTCTATTTACTAAGATGTTTCACCTCCTTCTGTTGTTCTTTGTGAACTTTTCCACAGCACCAGGGATAGAAAAACCTCACCAGTACAGAAGGTGCTGATTAACACACAAAACAGCGATAAAAAGAGTAATGTATCTGTTTAACTGTCTAAATTATTAGTCAAAGCAAAGGATTGCTCTATGAAAAAAGTAATTACAGAAGTACAGAAAGGAAAGATTTTGTAAAGACAAACATTTCCTCTAACCTTCAATTCTGCAAGCAAAAAATCAAAACAAACTTACCTCAATTTGAAAGAGCTCCCCAGCACCTTCACAGTCATTTGATGTAATTATAGGGGTATGAATATGCATGTAACCATTATCCTGGAACAGACAGAACACTGAAGTTATCTAAAGCTATCAAACAGCAACTACAAGGATGACATCAACCGGCACAAGTCATAACTCGGCTCTTAGCCCGCTGCCAGGACATATGTACTCTTTCAGGAAACTTTTGCCTTACGTGGACAAGGACAGAGGACTAACGCCAGCATGATTTACAAATCAATGTTTACTGCTTGTTCTTTTTCCTCCATGTTTCATAAAGAAATAAGATTTATGCCAGTTACTATGTGGTTTTGCAATTGCCCATCTCTACACCATTCCCCTTTCATCTCCTCCAGTATTTTAGTATTTTTTGGCAGTTTCAATCAAATTCAACCCTACGGCCTCAACACTTCAGTTTCTTCCAGTTTTTTGGAAGATGGTGGTTAGGAAAAGGACACTCTTTTAGTGTTCTCCACTATGATCAAGTGTGTTAGATGACAGAAATCATACTCTGCATGGGAGTGAGGTCTTAAAAACACCCAACCACCATGAAAATGTCAGTCCCACCTCGCATTTTTTGACATATTGATGTCAAACTGATTTTGAGAGACAGGGCATACCCTCACTGGGTCATATTCCAGGTATCTGGAGAATTACCCATTCACGTAACAGTTCATAGATCCCACAGAGGCCTCTCTGGGAATTCAGGAAGGCAGTATGATGAAAGAGCCCCTGTCCTCTGGGTTTCTCTGCAGTACAGCTGTAGGCTTTTAAACCATCTGCAAACCAATTTGCATCGAGAACATCAAGCAGGTCTCAGAGAGTCACACACAGCACATTAGAGGCAAAACCGAGAACAGAACCATCACTTTCCTAAGCTAGTCCCACTACAGAGATCACTGGTGGAACACAGAGATCATATCTGTGCATGTCAAGGCAAACAAGAACCTGGAACCAGCTGATTTCAGCTGTGAACAAAGGATTTGTTTCCTCTTGCATCACTGTAATATTTAGCACAAAGGGAACCCCTTTAAAATCTGGGTGTGACAGCATTACCATGGTACAGGCAAGGATGTAGCATAACCCACTGTCACAAAACACTAATTAAGAAGAAAAGACAAAGAAGTAAATGTTTCTAAAAGCTTAGTTTCACAGCTTTTACCAGAAGAATCCAAATTGACCATTCACATGAGAGGCCCTGGTCCTTATCACCAGCTAGTCCAAAGTCTAGGAAGACAGAAACAGTATTTACTGCCCACCCCAAGAATCAAATTACAGTTAATTTGGACCAAAGAGCTCATACAGACACACAAAACAGTTTGTGGAAGTACTCTAACATGACCAAGAGGGAACAAAGTCCCTCCAGTCAGCTCCAGGCTACCCTGGTGTGGTAGGTTAGCAAAGATCTCCTTTTTAGGAGAAGTTTGCTTTAAACTAACCAACAGTATTTGTATTCCCTGCCACGTGACGTCAGCTGCATCTCCATTTTTTTATTGGTTAAGTTTTCGCAGGTCTGTTCAACTTTTGCGCCGCTTTTGCTTTAAAAGTCGCATGACCGCGCCGCGAGTTTCAGTTTTTACGCACAGCTGAGCTGCTGGAAGCGTTCTTTAGGAGCTCCCTCTCTGTCCCGGACTCACTGCCGCAGAACCGCACTGCTTCGCCTGGCACCATCTGCCACAGAGCTGCGCCACCCTGGAGCACAGCTGCGCGCCGCGAGAGACCAGCGGAGCACTGCCGAGACCCATTCGTCCTGGAGACGCGCCGAGTCCCGCTCATCCTGACCTGGACGGATAAGTCCCTGCAACCGCGCTGCTGCTGAGCGCCGCACCGCCTTTCACCGCTGCATGCTGCCGCTGGAGCTGCCGCACCGCTTTCACCACTCCCGCCGTGCCAGAGATGCTGCCGT